>NC_092113.1:38835874-38875874 GCF_045679555.1 Salvelinus alpinus | reverse complement strand
ACTCGGAACACGGATGAGGGTGTGTAAATATAATTAATATTGTACTCTGAACACGGATGAGGGTGTGTAAATATAATTAATATTGTACTCGGAACACGGATGAGGGTGTGTAAATATAATTAATATTGTACTCGGAACACGGATGAGGGTGTGTAAATATAATTAATATTGTACTCGGAACACGGATGAGGGTGTGTAAATATAATTAATATTGTACTCGGAACACGGATGAGGGTGAGGCTGTATTAGACTTAGAATCTGCGTATTCCTCCAATGTTCCTATCCACTCAGTAAGGCCAGCAGGCTAATGTTCCTATCCACTCAGTAAGGCCAGCAGGCTGATGTTCCTATCCACTCAGTAAGGCCAGCAGGCTAATGTTCCTATAGACCCAGTAAGGCCAGCAGGCTAATGTTCCTATCCACTCAGTAAGGCCAGCAGGCTGATGTTCCTATCCACTCAGTAAGGCCAGCAGGCTAATGTTCCTATAGACCCAGTAAGGCCAGCAGGCTAATGTTCCTATCCACTCAGTAAGGCCAGCAGGCTAATGTTCCTATCCACTCAGTAAGGCCAGCAGGCTAATGTTCCTATCCACTCAGTAAGGCCAGCAGGCTAATGTTCCTATCCACTCAGTAAGGCCAGCAGGCTAATGTTCCTATCCACTCAGTAAGGCCAGCAGGCTAATGTTCCTATCCACTCAGTAAGGCCAGCAGGCTAATGTTCCTATCCACTCAGTAAGGCCAGCAGGCTAATGTTCCTATCCACTCAGTAAGGCCAGCAGGCTAATGTTCCTATCCACTCAGTAAGGCCAGCAGGCTAATGTTCCTATCCACTCAGTAAGGCCAGCAGGCTAATGTTCCTATCCACTCAGTAAGGCCAGCAGGCTAATGTTCCTATCCACTCAGTAAGACCAGCAGGCTAATGTTCCTATAGACCCAGTAAGGCCAGCATGCTAATGTTCCTATAGACCCAGTAAGGCTAGCCGGCTAATGTTCCTATAGACCCAGTAAGGCCAGCAGGCTAATGTTCCTATAGACCCAGTAAGGCCAGCAGGCTAATGTTCCTATCCACTCAGTAAGGCCAGCAGGCTAATGTTCCTATCTACTCAGTAAGGCCAGCAGGCTAATGTTCCTATCGACTCAGTAAGGCCAGCAGGCTAATGTTCCTATCCACTCAGTAAGGCCAGCAGGCTAATGTTCCTATCCACTCAGTAAGACCAGCAGGCTAATGTTCCTATAGACCCAGTAAAGCCAGCAGGCTGATGTTCCTATCCACTCAGTAAGACCAGCAGGCTAATGTTCCTATAGACCCAGTAAGGCCAGCATGCTAATGTTCCTATAGACCCAGTAAGGCTAGCCGGCTAATGTTCCTATAGACCCAGTAAGGCCAGCAGGCTAATGTTCCTATAGACCCAGTAAGGCCAGCAGGCTAATGTTCCTATCCACTCAGTAAGGCCAGCAGGCTAATGTTCCTATCTACTCAGTAAGGCCAGCAGGCTAATGTTCCTATCGACTCAGTAAGGCCAGCAGGCTAATGTTCCTATCCACTCAGTAAGGCCAGCAGGCTAATGTTCCTATCCACTCAGTAAGACCAGCAGGCTAATGTTCCTATAGACCCAGTAAAGCCAGCAGGCTGATGTTCCTATCCACTCAGTAAGGCCAGCAGGCTAATGTTCCTATCGAATCAGTAAAGCCAGCAGGCTAATGTTCCTATAGACCCAGTAAGGCCAGCAGGCTGATGTTCCTATCGACTCAGTAAGGCCAGCAGGCTAGACTTTAAAAAAATATTTTATTGTTATGTATTACCAAAATTGGATTACCAATTTTGTTTTGTATTTAAACGCCACTTTAGATGTGTACATGACACTGCAACAAAATTTCCCTATGGGGACAATAAAGTCAGTAAGTAAGTAAGTTCTCTCTCTCTCCTATTTATGTTCTCGCTCTTTTCTCTCTGTTCTCTCACTGATCTATTTATGTTCTTGCTCTTTTCTCTTTGTTCTCTCACTGATCTATTTATGTTCTAGCTCTGTTCTCTCTCTCTGTTCTTTCCGTTCTCTCTCTCTGTTCTCTCCGTTCTCTCTCTCTTCTATTTCTGTTCTCTCCGTTCTCTCTCTGATCTATTTATGTTCTCGCTCTGTTCTCTCTCTGTTCTCTCCGCTCTCTCTCTCTTCTATTTCTGTTCTCTCTCCGTTCTCTCTCTTCTATTTCTGTTCTCTCTCCGTTCTCTCTGTTCTCTCTCTCTTCTATTTCTGTTCTCTCTCTACTCTCACTCTGTTCGTATCTGTTCTCTCTCTCTTCTATTTCTGTTCTCTCTCTCTCTTCTCTCTCTACTCTCACTCTGTTCGTATCTGTTCTCTCTCTGATCTATTTCTGTTCTCTCCGTTCTCTCTGTTCTCTCTCTGATCTATTTCTGTTCTCTCTCTACTCTCACTCTGTTCGTATCTGTTCTCTCTCTCTTCTATTTCTGTTCTCTCTCTCTCTCTTCTCTCTCTACTCTCACTCTGTTCGTATCTGTTCTCTCTCTGATCTATTTCTGTTCTCTCCGTTCTCTCTGTTCTCTCTCTGATCTATTTCTGTTCTCTCTCTACTCTCACTCTGTTCGTATCTGTTCTCTCGCTCTTCTATTTCTGTTCTCTCTCTCTCTCTTCTCTCTCTACTCTCACTCTGTTCGTATCTGTTCTTTCTCTCTTCTATTTCTGTTCTCTCTCTCTCTCTTCTCTCTCTACTCTCACTCTGTTCGTATCTGTTCTCTCTCTGATCTATTTTTGTTCTCTTTCTCTTCTCTCTTTGTTCTCGCTCTCTCTTCTCTGTTCTGTCTCTCTTCTCTCTCTCTTCTCTCTTTGTTCTGTTCTGTCTCTCTTCTCTCTCTGTTCTCTCTCTGTGCTGTCCCTTTTCACAGTCTCTCCACAGTCACCGCTGTGCCCATCATTCTAAGTTTACCCCAGCTCAGGCATTCAGAAAGAAAGTGAGAGAACACTGTCACAGACAGGTCACAGCCTAAACATTACAACACTACGGGGTGGTGTCCACTAAGCTCTGCAGGGTGGTGTCCACTAAGCTCTGCAGGGTGGTGTCCACTAAGCTCTGCAGGGTGGTGTCCACTAAGCTCTACAGGGTGGTGTCCACTAAGCTCTGCAGGGTGGTGTCCACTAAGCTCTGCAGGGTGGTGTCCACTAAGCTCTGTAGGGGGGTGTCCACTAAGCTCTGCAGGGTGGTGTCCACTAAGCTCTGTAGGGTGGTGTCCACTAAGCTCTGCAGGGTGGTGTCCACTAAGCTCTGCAGGGTGGTGTCCACTAAGCTCTACAGGGTGGTGTCCACTAAGCTCTACAGGGTGGTGTCCACTAAGCTCTGCAGGGTGGTGTCCACTAAGCTCTACAGGGTGGTGTCCACTAAGCTCTACAGGGTGGTGTCCACTAAGCTCTGCAGGGTGGTGTCCACTAAGCTCTGCAGGGTGGTGTCCACTAAGCTCTGCAGGGTGGTGTCCACTAAGCTCTGCAGGGTGGTGTCCACTAAGCTCTGCAGGGTGGTGTCCACTAAGCTCTGCAGGGTGGTGTCCACTAAGCTCCGCAGGGTGGTGTCCACTAAGCTCCGCAGGGTGGTGTCCACTAAGCTCCGCAGGGTGGTGTCCACTAAGCTCCGCAGGGTGGTGTCCACTAAGCTCCGCAGGGTGGTGTCCACTAAGCTCCGCAGGGTGGTGTCCACTAAGCTCCGCAGGGTGGTGTCCACTAAGCTCCGTAGGGTGGTGTCCACTAAGCTCCATAGGGTGGTGTCCACTAAGCTCCGCAGGGTGGTGTCCACTAAGCTCCGCAGGGTGGTGTCCACTAAGCTCCGCAGGGTGGTGTCCACTAAGCTCCGTAGGGTGGTGTCCACTAAGCTCCGTAGGGTGGTGTCCACTAAGCTCCGTAGGGTGGTGTCCACTAAGCTCCGTAGGGTGGTGTCCACTAAGCTCCGTAGGGTGGTGTCCACTAAGCTCCGTAGGGTGGTGTCCACTAAGCTCCGTAGGGTGGTGTCCACTAAGCTCCGCAGGGTGGTGTCCACTAAGCTCCGCAGGGTGGTGTCCACTAAGCTCCGCAGGGTGGTGTCCACTAAGCTCCGCAGGGTGGTGTCCACTAAGCTCCGCAGGGTGGTGTCCACTAAGCTCCGCAGGGTGGTGTCCACTAAGCTCTACAGGGTGGTGTCCACTAAGCTCTACAGGGTGGTGTCCACTAAGCTCTACAGGGTGGTGTCCACTAAGCTCTACAGGGTGGTGTCCACTAAGCTCTGCAGGGTGGTGTCCACTAAGCTCCGCAGGGTGGTGTCCACTAAGCTCCGCAGGGTGGTGTCCACTAAGCTCCGCAGGGTGGTGTCCACTAAGCTCCGCAGGGTGGTGTCCACTAAGCTCCGCAGGGTGGTGTCCACTAAGCTCCGCAGGGTGGTGTCCACTAAGCTCCGCAGGGTGGTGTCCACTAAGCTCCGCAGGGTGGTGTCCACTAAGCTCCGCAGGGTGGTGTCCACTAAGCTCCGCAGGGTGGTGTCCACTAAGCTCCGCAGGGTGGTGTCCACTAAGCTCCGCAGGGTGGTGTCCACTAAGCTCCGCAGGGTGGTGTCCACTAAGCTCCGTAGGGTGGTGTCCACTAAGCTCCGCAGGGTGGTGTCCACTAAGCTCCGCAGGGTGGTGTCCACTAAGCTCCGCAGGGTGGTGTCCACTAAGCTCCGCAGGGTGGTGTCCACTAAGCTCCGCAGGGTGGTGTCCACAAAGCTCCGCAGGGTGGTGTCCACAAAGCTCCGCAGGGTGGTGTCCACTAAGCTCCGCAGGGTGGTGTCCACTAAGCTCTGCAGGGTGGTGTCCACTAAGCTCTACAGGGTGGTGTCCACTAAGCTCTACAGGGTGGTGTCCACTAAGCTCTGTAGGGTGGTGTCCACTAAGCTCTACAGGGTGGTGTCCACTAAGCTCTGCAGGGTGGTGTCCACTAAGCTCTGCAGGGTGGTGTCCACTAAGCTCTGCAGGGTGGTGTCCACTAAGCTCTGCAGGGTGGTGTCCACTAAGCTCTGTAGGGTGGTGTCCACTAAGCTCTGCAGGGTGGTGTCCACTAAGCTCTACAGGGTGGTGTCCACTAAGCTCTACAGGGTGGTGTCCATGGTGCTGATTCAAGATACATGTTGACATGTACTGTGAGGACAGCCCATTGCTGGTTCAGCTGTAGATTTTCCATTATGTTCTTGGGTAGAATGTCAAAGAACAGGCTTACCTTTCCACCTACCTGTGGGAGTATTGTGTGCTTGGTGAATGATTAACGTGATCACACATATTACAAGCTAAGAGGAGTACATGCTGATCAGATCACTGTCCTCTATAATGTCAACATGAGTTTCTGCAGGATCAGAGAGATGGTCCTCTGAATTCCAATAGGATCCTTTAGATGTAGTTTAGCCTATAAAACACATGTAGAATATTTAGTTAATTATTACGGTCTCATGGCCCCTCTAGGCTTAAGAGGTTGTCTGTACCGGTTCTCTCTACAGCAACCTAATCCCTACATAGTGCACTACTTTTGACAAGAGTCCATAGGGCTCTGGTCAAAAGTGGTGCACTGTGTAGGGAATAGGGTGCCATTTGGGACGCAGCCTAAGAGATGGTGATGCAGGTTCCCTCCCTAGGGAGTAATGGGCTGTGCCTGGGTTCCATTCCTTCAGTTCTACAACCCTGCTGATGGGGGTTAGTAGGGGATAGATGTGTGGCTGCTGGACTCCATGTCATTTCTCTCTCTCCTCCCTCTCTCTCTTTTCTCTCTCCTCTCTCCCTCCTTACCCTTTCTCTCTCTCCTCTCTCCCTCCTTACCCTTTCTCTCTCTCCCTCTTTTCTCTCTCCTCTCTCCCTCCTTACCCTTTCTCTCTCTCCTCTCTCCCCCCTTACCCTTTCTCTCTCTCCTCTCTCCCTCCTTACCCTTTCTCTCTCTTTTCTCTCTCCTCTCTCCCTCCTTACCCTTTCTCTCTCTCCTCTCTCTCTTTTCTCTCTCCTTACCCTTTCTCCTCTCTCTTTTCTCTCTCCTCTCTTCCTCCTTACCCTTTCTCTCTCTCCTCTCTCCCTCCTTACCCTTTCTCTCTCTCTTTTTCTCTCTCCTCTCTCCCTCCGTACCCTTTCTCTCTCTCCTCTCTCCTTTCTTCCTCCTTACCCTTTCTCTCTTTCCTCTCTCCCTCCTTACCCTTTCTCTCTTTTCTCTCTCCTCTCTCCCTCCTTACCCTTTCTCTCTCTCTTTTCTCTCTCCTCTCTTCCTCCTTACCCTTTCTCTCTTTCCTCTCTCCCTCCTTACCCTTTCTCTCTCCTCTCTCCCTCCTTACCCTTTCTCTCTCTTATAATCCCATGTCCTATCACATCATGTGTTCCTATTGTCCACATATACAGTTCTGTTCTTCTCAGTAAACTCCTCTTTAGTGAGCTATAGGTTACTGCTATGGTGCAACGTTTTTTTTAAAACAACTTAAATGAGATTGGGAAGACCCATGATATGTCATTGTTTTCTTAATCACGTTGGAGAAACAAGAGTGGGTGTCGTCTGGATGGGCATTGCATTACAGTCTCTGCTATTCCACCCGCAGTGTCTCTAATTACACACACAGGAATAAGCATAGCTCTGCCTGATGAAAGTTGGCCTCTAAATGTAATACAACTGCCATGGATATTATAATGGCCACCGTGCCACGGGGCATTTTTGTCTAATGGTTTTGCCCTCCTATTGGATTACCCAGAATGCATCCCAAATGTCACCCTATTCCCTTTATAGTACACTACTTTTGGACCAGGACACATTGGTAGTAGTGCACTATATAGGGAATACGGTGCCATTAGGGACGGAGATAACCTAGTTTAAAATATGATGTAGTGATTTTCCCAGGCAGGAAACCCGTCCGTTTATAAAAGATCAATGCCAGAGGAGAAAGTTTAATGCCACATGATTTTAGTCTGTCCAATAAATGTTTGATCTCTAAACTTTTATTTGGTGTTATACACCTAGATCTGAAACGGATGCCCCGATGACTTGACAAAGCCAGAAATGCATCACTTGTGCAGTTAAGGTATGTGAAATTGGTCTTTATTCACACATTTTAATTATCTGATTGCTTATTAATTGCTAAAGATACCCTTTATAAGCAGCCTAATTAAAATGATTAAAGCCCCATAATATAAAACACAAAGGGTGAGTCAAAGTTAGCCTGGTCCCAGATCTGATTGGCAAACTCAGTTTAAATCATCTGGGACCAGATTAGAATCAACAGATCTGAGACCAGATTAGAATCAAACAGATCTGAGACCAGATTAGAATCAAACTCAAACAGATCTGGGACCAGATTAGAATCCGAGCATCCAGAGACAGTGACAATCAGGAAGACTAATTGATCAAATTACCTGAGGCGTGTGTTCAGCGAGGAACATGTATAGGCAGGCTACACTCATTTTTCACACCGACAGAAGATGTCCAGACCATAGAAATAAAATCACAACAATAGTTCTTCTCCTTCTGGGGTCCAGACACATCCACACACTTACCTGAATGCAAATCACCTGCAAATCATCTTTGACTTGCATTCCAGACGCTGGGTTCCAAAAGCAGAACTATATTGTGGTGTTCCAGAACCAATGTGTACATTTAAAAGGGACATCAAGCACAACAAAAGAACATTGCTTTGGAGAACAAAAGGACGAGCTTTTGATCTGGGATTCAGATACTGAGAGACAAGATGCCAAGTTCTTTAGACCGTCCTTTTGGCACCACTCATATTCTACTGTAACGGCTGTCGTCGGTGGAAGGAGAGGACCAAAGCGCAGTGCGGTTAGTGTTCATCTTAATTTAATAATAATCAAAAAACAGAACACTTCAAATTACAAAACAACAAAAGTGAAAACCGAAACAGTTCTATCTGGTGCAGACACACAAAGACTGAAAACAACCACCCACAAAACACAATAGAACACAGGCTACCTAAATATGGCTCCCAATCAGAGACAATGACTAACACCTGCCTCTGATTGAGAACCATATCAGGCCAAACGACAAACCCCACATAGAAACAGAAAACATAGATTACCCACCCAACTCATGCCCTGACCATACTAAAACAAAGAAAATACAAAAGAACTATGGTCAGAACGTGACTTCTACTGGGAGTGGGAAGTGTCTGTCTTGCTTACCTCTCCATCCGCAGTCATCTCAAACGTAACTTCTCCCGGGAGCTTCATATGTGCAGGACAGGGTCACAGTGACAACTGTACTTTTCCTTACTTCTTGTTCGTTTAATGTTACTACGGTGAAGAAATACGAGAGGGAGTTGTACGGTTACCAGCAGTAGGTCTAAACTGTGGTTGTTACCCATTTTGAAAGGATCATGGTGATGCTCGGAGCAGGACGAGTTGAGGAGACTGATAAAGAAACTTGACTGTCTGGTCCGTCTGATAAAGCAGAAATACTAGAGGAGATAAGTATTCTGCTGGAGTCTCGTTTGCCTGGTGGAAGCAGCCGTTTCTTTCAATGAACAGCAAAAAATATATATATTTGAAATTTATCAAGATACTAATATTTAACATTTTTCTGTTGATATTTCTTTGCAACCTGTTTTTATTTGTGATCTGCAGAGTTCTTGTTTAAGCCCTCAACGGTTAACCTCTCTGGTGCAAGTGGGATGGTAGCGTCCCACCTCGACAACAGCCAGTGAAATTGCAGGGTGCCAAATTCAAAACAACAGAAATGCCATAATTACAATTCCTCAAACATACAAGTATTATACACCATTTTAAAGATAAACTTCTTGTAAATCCAACCACAGTGTCCGATTTCAAAAAGGCTTCACTGCGAAAGCACACCATGCGATTATGTTAGGTCAGCGCCTAGTCACAGAAAACCATACAGCCATTTTCCAGCCAAGGAGAGGGCTCACAAAAGTCAGAAATAGCGATTAAATTAATCACTAACCTTTGATGATCTTCATCAGATGGCACTCCCAGGACTCCATGTTAGACAATAAATGTGTGTTTTGTTCGATAAAGTTCATCTTTATGTCCAAAAACCTAATTTGAAATTGCCGCGTTATGTTCAGAAATGCATTGTCTCAAACAAACATTCGGTGAAAGTGCAGAGAGCCACATCAAATTACAGAAATACTCATCATAAACATTGATCTAAGATACAAGTGTTTAACATACGATTAAAGATAAACTTCTCCTTAATGCAACCGCTGTGTCAGATTTCAAAAAGGCTTTACGGCAAAAGCACACCATGCGATTATGTTAGGTCAGCGCCTAGCCACAGAAAACCATACAGCCATTTTCCAGCCAAGGAGAGGTGTCACAAAAGTCAGAAATAGCGTTAAAATTAATCACTTGCCTTTGATGATCTTCATCTGATGGCACTCCCAGGTCTCCATGTTAGAAAACAAATGTTTGTTTTGTTCGATAAAGTTAATCTTTATGTCCAAATACCTCCTTTTTGTTCGCGCGTTTAGTCCTGTAATCCAAATGCACAATGCATTAAGTCCAGACGAAAAGTCTAAATAGTTCCATTACAGTTCGTAGAAACATGTCAAACGATGTATAGAATCAATATTTAGGATGTTTTTATCATAAATCTTCAATAATATTCCAACCGGACAATTCCTTTGTCTTTAGAAATGAAAGGGAACGGAGCTCGTGCTCACGGCCGCGCGCGTGACTAAACTAAAGGCTTTCAAACAGCTCTTATTCGCTCCCCCTTCACAGTAGAAGCCTGAAACAACGTTCTGAAGACTTTTGACATCTAGTGGAAGCCTTAGGAAGTGCAATCTGACCCCATAGACACAGTACATTGGAATCATTGAAAAACTACAAACCTCAGATTTCCCACTTCCTGGATGGATTTTCCTCAGATTTTCACCTGCCATATCAGTTCTGTTATACTCACAGACATTATTTTAACAGTTTTGGAAACTTTTGAGTGTTTTCTATCCAAATCTACCATATGTATGCATATCCTAGCTTCTGGGCCTGAGTAGCAGGCAGTTTAATTTGGGCACGCTTTTCATCCAAAATTCCGAATGCTGCCCCCTACCCTAGTGAAGTTTAAAGACCATCTCTGAATCTCTCCTGGATACGCAACCTGTTGTTGGAAGAACCCAGGTGTTACCACGCACTTCAACGTGTTTTGAAATTTAGAGTTGGCCAAGATGAAACAATGGTAAGATAGCTGGTCAGAAAGACCTTTAATATGTCAGAACTTTATTGGGCCTGTGTTTTTGTGTGGCATAACAATAACTACATGGACGGCCTTTATACAGTAAAATACATTATTTGAGGTGTAGGGTAAACATAAGATATGCAGGATACAATGTGTTCTCTTCATAACAACAACCAGAGCCCTATGGTGCTGTCCATAACATGTGTCAGGTCTGTTATAGTGGATGTGTTGTGTTTACTGTGTTCCAGGCAGGCACACCCCTCTGACCCTGACCCTGTTCTCCAACAGTGAGAGTGTAGAGGAGCGGTTAGCCCTGCCTCAGTCTGCTGGTCTCCCTCTCCTCTCACAGAGAGACCCAACATGACCTCGTCCAGAGGCTGCACTCCTACTGCAACATGCTCCACAAACACCACATAGGATCCAGCCAAGTGGTGGGGTTCTGTCAGTCTTCTGTCTCTGTGTCAGTCTCCTGTCTCTGTCTCTGTCTCTGTGTCTCTGTGTCTCTGTGTCTCTCAATTCAATTCAATTGACTTTATTGACATGGCAAGTTATTATTACTTACATTCTTACACATCTCTCTCTGTATTACATTACATACTGCATTAATGTCCAGGTACTGTAAGACTTTAATAATAATAATGTTGTGTTGATCCAGTCTTTTTCCATTTAGCTGCTTGTGACACGGCTCCTCTTCAAGCTGAGAACAGAGATCTGCTGGAGTCTCTCCTCAACTGCAGGGTGAGTGAGTCGTAGCAATGTGAATGAGCGAGTCGTAGCTGGGTGAGTGAGTCGTAGCAATGTGAATGAGTGAGTCGTAGCAATGTGAATGAGCGAGTCGTAGCTGGGTGAGTGACTCATAGCAGGGTGAGTGAGTGAGTCATAGCAGGGTGAGTGAGTCGTAGCAGGGTGAGTGAGTCGTAGCAGGGTGAGTGAGTCGTAGCAGGGTGAGTGAGTCATAGCAGGGGTGAGTGAATGAGTCGTAGCAGGATGAGTGAGTCGTAGCAGGATGAGTGAGTGAGTGAGTCATAGCAGGATGAGTGATTTGTAGCAGGGTGAGTGAGTCATAGCAGGGTGAGTGAGTCGTAGCAAGGTGAGTGAGTCGTAGCAAGGTGAGTAAGTCGTAGCAGGGTGATTGATTTGTAGCAGGGTGCGTGCGCCATAGAAGGGTGAGTGAGTCGTAGCAGGGTAAGTGAGTGAGTCATAGCATGGAGAGTGAGTCGTAGCAGGGTAAGTGAGTCGTAGCGGGGTGAGTGAGTCACAGCAATGTGAGTGAGTGAGTCATAGCAGGATGAGTGAGTCATAGCAGGGTGAGTGAGTCATAGCAGGGGTGAGTGAATGAGTCGTAGCAGGATGAGTGAGTCGTAGCAGGGTGAGTGAGTCATAGCAGGGTGAGTGAGTCATAGCAGGGTGAGTGAATGAGTCGTAGCAGGATGAGTGAGTCATAGCAGGGTGAGTGAATGAGTCGTAGCAGGATGAGTGAGTCGTAGCAGGATGAGTGAGTCATAGCAGGGTGAGTGAGTCATAGCAGGATGAGTGAGTCGTAACAGGGTGAGTGAGTCGTAGCAGGGTGAGTGAGTCATAGCAGGGTGAGTGAATGAGTCGTAGCAGGATGAATGAGTCGTAGCAGGATGAGTGAGTCGTAGCAGGGTGAGTAAGTCATAGCAGGATGAGTGAGTCGTAGCAGGGTGAGTGAGTCGTAGCAGGGTGAGTGAGTCGTAGCAGGGTGAGTGAGTCATAGCAGGGTGAGTGAGTCATAGAAGGGTGAGTGAGTCATAGAAGGGTGAGTGAGTTGTAGCGGGATGAGTGAGTTGTAGCGGGATGAGTGAGTTGTAGCGGGGTAAGTGAGTGAGTCATAGCATGGTGAGTGAGTCGTAGCAGGGTGAGTGAGTCGTAGCAGGGTGAGTGAGTCGTAGCAGGGTGAGTGAGTCATAGCAGGGTGAGTGAGTCATAGCAGGGTGAGTGAGTCATAGCAGGGTGAGTGAGTCATAGCAGGGTGAGTGAGTCATAGCAGGGTGAGTGAGTCATAGCAGGGTGAGTGAGTCATAGCAGGGTGAGTGAATGAGTCGTAGCAGGATGAACGAGTCGCAGCAATGTGAGTGAGTGAGACGTAGCAGAGTGAGTGTGTGCGTCGTAGCAGGGTGAGTGAGTATTAGCAGCTCCTTACAAATCTCTCAGCCAGACAATGGACAGCAAATGTATGTCAATCACAGGCTATAGACCTGGGCCTGACCCTCATTATAGAGCCATTCAAAGCAGCTCCCCCCCTGTCACTCACACACAATCACAGGGCAGTCCAAGGCCTAACCCTCTTTACAGAACCATCAAAGTAGCCCCCCCACCATCACCCCCGTCACATACACTGATTTGTGGTCTGAGTACTGCAGGCGGATCTGGGTCACCTCCTTCACACTTCTCTTTTGTGTAGCCACCTTTTTTCTTTTAGATTTTTTTGGTTGTGTAGTTTCTTCTTTTCATTCTTGTTATGGTACTTGTTCCACCAGCCATCAGTGCTGTTCTCATGTCTCTGTGTTCTATTATATACAGTGCCTCTGGTGACCACCCCCATCTAAACCGTTCATCCTTTCCCTTAGGTGGAAGCATGGTTTCGGTCCGTGCTGCACCCCTCCAGTCCCAGAGACACTCTCCTCCGCTGGCTGGGCCTGCTGTCTAACCTGAGCTGCAGGGAGGTTTCTTCCTTCTAGGGAGTTGCTTTGCTTGCTGTTTTAGGGTTTAGGCTGGGTTTTCTGACTAGCCTGAGTGAAATTCTGTTTAATTGTGTTATCATACCATCTCTCCTTGTCACTCATTGTCATACCAGTCATGACATGTCTGGCTTTGACAATGACACCAGTGGAGTAGGTACGAGCATGAACAGATCTGGGACCAGGCTACTTTGTGACAACTGCTGCTGTAAATAGGGATATAAAAATACATAAATGTGATTGTATTCTGCAGGGAGCCACCAGGGGGAGCTCTGGGGCAGCAGTACAATGAGGCCTCCCTGCGCGCCCTGCTCTACTCCTGGCCCACCACGCTCCTCCAGGCACTCAGGCCCCTCGCCCAACACAGTGACCCCAGGGTGAGGACTGCTGCTGGGTACATGATCTCAAGGCTTCCCCTGCCTGGATCCCCCACCCCTAGATCTCCTCGTAGGTGCCAGACCAGGATGAGGCATGCCTCCCCCCTCCTCCTTCAGTAGGCTGTGGCCTGACTCCCCTGTCTCCCCTCCCTGCCTCGCCCCTCAGCCACAGGTGTGGGGCGACAGTCTGGAAGAAGGCTGAGCTCTTTCGGTGAAGCAGAGACCGAGTGATCCACAGGGATAGAGGATCTCCAGTATCTCTCAGCTATCTCGAAATCAAATCAAATTGTATTGGTCACATACACATGGTTAGCAGATGTTATTTCGAGTGTAGTGAAATGCTTCTAGATCTGACAATGCATCAGTATCTAACAGGTAATATCTAACAATTCCACAACAAAACCTAATATCTAACAAATTCCACAGCAAAACCTAATACACACTATCTAGTAAAGGAATGGGATAAGAATATAAAAATATTAAATATATGGATGAGCAGTGACAGAGCGGCTAAGATGCAATAGATAGCAAAGAATGGAGCGATCCCCCAGAGTGTGGTTACGGAGCGATCCCCCAGAGTGTGGTTACGGAGCGATCCCCCAGAGTGAGGTTACGGCGCGATCCCCCAGAGTGTGGTTACGGAGCGATCCCCCAGAGTGTGGTTACGGCGCGATCCCCCATAGTGTGGTTACGGAGCGATCCCCCAGAGTGTGGTTACGGAGCGATCCCCCAGAGTGTGGTTACGGCGCGATCCCCCATAGTGTGGTTACGGAGCGATCCCCCAGAGTGTGGTTACGGAGCGATCCCCCAGAGTGTGGTTACGGCGCGATCCCCCATAGTGTGGTTACGGAGCGATCCCCCAGAGTGTGGTTACGGAGCGCGATCCCCCAGAGTGAGGTTACGGAGCGATCCCCCAGTGTGTGGTTACGGAGCGATTCCCCCAGAGTGTGGTTACGGAGCGCGATCCCCCAGAGTGTGGCTACGGAGCGATCCCCCAGAGTGTGGCTACGGAGCGATCCCCCAGAGTGTGGTTACGGAGAGCGATCCCCTAGAGTGTGGTTACGGAGCGATCCCCCAGAGTGTGGTTACGGAGCGATCCCCCAGAGTGAGGTTACGGAGCGATCCCCCAGAGTGAGGTTACGGAGCGATCCCCCAGAATGTGGTTACGGAGCCATCCCCCAGAGTGTGGTTACGGAGCGCGATCCCCCAGAGTGTGGTTACGGAGCGATCCCCCAGAGTGTGGTTACGGAGCGATCCCCCAGAGTGTGGTTACGGAGCGATCCCCCAGAGTGTGGTTACGGAGCGCGATCCCCCAGAGTGTGGTTACGGAGCGATCCCCCAGAGTGTGGTTACGGAGCGATCCCCCAGAGTGTGGTTACGGAGCGATCCCCCAGAGTGTGGTTACGGAGCGCGATCCCCCAGAGTGTGGTTACGGAGCGCGATCCCCCAGAGTGTGGTTACGGAGCGATCCCCCAGAGTGAGGTTACGGAGCGATCCCCCAGAGTGTGGCTACGGAGCGATCCCCCAGAGTGTGGTTACGGAGCGATCCCCCAGAGTGTGGCTACGGAGCGATCCCCCAGAGTGTGGTTACGGAGCGATCCCCCAGAGTGTGGCTACGGAGCGATCCCCCAGAGTGTGGTTAAGGAGCGCGATCCCCCAGAGTGTGGTTACGGAGCGATCCCCCAGAGTGTGGTTACGGAGCGATCCCCCAGAGTGAGGTTACGGAGCGATTCCCCCAGAGTGAGGTTACGGAGCGATCCCCCAGAGTGAGGTTACGGAGCGATTCCCCCAGAGTGAGGTTACGGAGCGATCCCCCAGAGTGAGGTTAAGGAGCGATCCCCCAGAGTGTGGTTACGGAGCGATTCCCCCAGAGTGTGGTTACGGAGCGATCCCCCAGAGTGTGGTTACGGAGCGATCCCCCAGAGTGAGGTTACGGAGCGATTCCCCCAGAGTGTGGTTACGGAGCGATCCCCCAGAGTGTGGCTACGGAGCGATCCCCCAGAGTGTGGTTACGGAGCGATCCCCCAGAGTGTGGTTACGGAGCGCGATCCCCCAGAGTGTGGTTACGGAGCGCGATCCCCCAGAGTGAGGTTACGGAGCGATCCCCCAGAGTGTGGTTACGGAGCGCGATCCCCCAGAGTGTGGTTACGGAGCGATCCCCCAGAGTGTGGTTACGGAGCGACCCCCCAGAGTGAGGTTACGGAGCGATTCCCCCAGAGTGTGGTTACGGAGCGATTCCCCCAGAGTGTGGTTACGGAGCGATTCCCCCAGAGTGTGGTTACGGAGCGATTCCCCCAGAGTGAGGTTAAGGAGCGATCCCCCAGAGTGAGGTTAAGGAGCGATCCCCCAGAGTGAGGTTAAGGAGCGATCCCCCAGAGTGAGGTTAAGGAGCGATCCCCCAGAGTGAGGTTAAGGAGCGATCCCCCAGAGTGAGGTTAAGGAGCGATCCCCCAGAGTGAGGTTAAGGAGCGATCCCCCAGAGTGAGGTTACGGAGCGATCCCCCAGAGTGTGGTTACGGAGCGACCCCCCAGAGTGTGGTTACGGAGCGATCCCCCAGAGTGTGGTTACGGAGCGATTCCCCCAGAGTGTGGCTACGGAGCGATTCCCCAGAGTGTGGTTACGGAGCGATCCCCCAGAGTGTGGTTACGGAGCGATCCCCCAGAGTGTGGTTACGGAGCGATTCCCCCAGAGTGTGGCTACGGAGCGATCCCCCAGAGTGTGGTTACGGAGCGATTCCCCCAGAGTGTGGCTACGGAGCGATTCCCCAGAGTGTGGCTACGGAGCGATCCCCCAGAGTGTGGTTACGGAGCGCGATCCCCCAGAGTGTGGTTAAGGAGCGCGATCCCCCAGAGTGTGGCTACGGAGCGCGATCCCCCAGAGTGTGGTTACGGAGCGCGATCCCCCAGAGTGTGGTTACGGAGCGATTCCCCCAGAGTGTGGCTACGGAGCGATTCCCCAGAGTGTGGCTACGGAGCGATCCCCCAGAGTGTGGTTACGGAGCGCGATCCCCCAGAGTGTGGTTACGGAGCGCGATCCCCCAGAGTGTGGTTACGGAGCGCGATCCCCCAGAGTGTGGTTACGGAGCGCGATCCCCCAGAGTGTGGCTACGGAGCGCGATCCCCCAGAGTGTGGTTACGGAGCGATCCCCCAGAGTGAGGTTACGGAGCGATCCCCCAGAGTGTGGTTACGGAGCGATTCCCCCAGAGTGTGGTTAAGGAGCGCGATCCCCCAGAGTGTGGCTACGGAGCGCGATCCCCCAGAGTGTGGTTACGGAGCGATCCCCCAGAGTGTGGTTAAGGAGCGATCCCCCAGAGTGTGGTTACGGAGCGCGATCCCCCAGAGTGTGGTTACGGAGCGATCCCCCAGAGTGTGGCTACGGAGCGCGATCCCCCAGAGTGTGGCTACGGAGCGATCCCCCAGAGTGTGGCTACGGAGCGCGATCCCCCAGAGTGTGGTTACGGAGCGCGATCCCCCAGAGTGTGGTTACGGAGCGCGATCCCCCAGAGTGTGGCTACGGAGCGCGATCCCCCAGAGTGTGGTTACGGAGCGCGATCCCCCAGAGTGTGGCTACGGAGCGATCCCCCAGAGTGAGGTTACGGAGCGATCCCCCAGAGTGTGGTTACGGAGCGATTCCCCCAGAGTGTGGTTAAGGAGCGCGATCCCCCAGAGTGTGGTTAAGGAGCGATCCCCCAGAGTGTGGTTAAGGAGCGATCCCCCAGAGTGAGGTTACGGAGCGATCCCCCAGAGTGTGGTTAAGGAGCGATCCCCCAGAGTGTGGTTACGGAGCGCGATCCCCCAGAGTGTGGTTACGGAGCGATCCCCCAGAGTGTGGCTACGGAGCGCGATCCCCCAGAGTGTGGCTACGGAGCGATCCCCCAGAGTGTGGCTACGGAGCGATCCCCCAGAGTGTGGTTAAGGAGCGCGATCCCCCAGAGTGTGGCTACGGAGCGCGATCCCCCAGAGTGTGGTTACGGAGCGATCCCCCAGAGTGAGGTTACGGAGCGCGATCCCCCAGAGTGTGGTTACGGAGCGATCCCCCAGAGTGTGGCTACGGAGCGCGATCCCCCAGAGTGTGGCTACGGAGCGATCCCCCAGAGTGTGGCTACGGAGCGATCCCCCAGAGTGTGGCTACGGAGCGATCCCCCAGAGTGTGGCTACGGAGCGATCCCCCAGAGTGGTTTAGACAGTTGACACATACACACCATAGTGTCATAGTGGTTGAAATAATATCAGTATAAAAATGAAAATAGGGAGAATGGTGATTTGAATGCCTTAAAAGATAGAGAGCCATAGAAAGAGTCTGTTCTAATTCTGAGCAGCATCTTTCTCTATACTGTATGTACTGTGAAGGGTGAAGACTAAACTTATCATAAGGCAATGTTTTTCACTTCTGGCCGTGGTCCGATTGTGTTTGTTTAATGTCCTTGCTGTTTGTATCATTTCTATCCATAGCTATTTCCTCTATAACATTAGAGTGATGTGACTGATTTACAGTCAAATATAAACAAATATGTTTATCAGACTTAAATGAATGCATCCATTTCACTGGTGTCATATGCAAATCTGTTTAGGAAGAGCAGATATTTCATCTTTGAAATGTGTTAACAAAAGTAACTTGATTTATGAGCCAATTTAAAACCCTATTCAACCAGGCCAAGGCATCAGCATTGTGATCACGGTTAAACCCCAAGCAGACAGCAAACACGGAAGGATGAATTTATATGGCACTTAGCAGCCACTTTTATCTAAAGCGACGACATCCGACTGAGCTACACAGGTGAATATATCAATCAACATTTAATGGTTTAATGTCCCAATGCATCCATTGATGCCCAAGCAAGGAAAGATTTGGATGGATGACTTGGGTTTGAAGAATCAGAATTTATAGAATAGTTTCATTTCTCCACTCAAGTGGAGATCCTTTGTTGCTGTCTGTGTGTGTGAGTGTGAGTGTGTGAGTGAGAGAGAGAGAGAGAGAGAGAGAGAGAGAGAGAGAGAGAGAGAGAGAGAGAGAGAGAGAGAGAGAGAGAGGATTTCTTCATACCCATTGAGTATAATAACCTTTCCTCTCTGTCAGTCAGTGTGATCACTAGTCACAGTTGAATGTGTGGGTTGAAAGAGATGTTTTTATTCAATGTTTTATTTAACCAGGAAGTCACCTACGTGCTGGTTCCCAGTTGAAGCTTGTCTCAGTTGTTGTTGGGCTCCTTGGCGTTGGGGTCTTCACAGATGCTGTTGACCATGTAGTGGTACATCCTTGCTCTCTGTACATTTCTTTTAGATTAGTATAACCATGGTGTCCTGTGCACCATAAAGCATAGGCCTGCTAAGCTGAGGCATTGTCTCGGGTAGCCAGTGCAGCTCTTATTAAGGGCAGGGTTAGACCTACTCATCCCGCTTGTGTTGTAACTGATCCACCTCAGTTACAATTCATCATCCTTTGACCTCCTCCTCCTCACAAAAGACCCATCTGAGCCACGGCACAAATATGACTGACAGGGTTTGAACAAAGGTCTTCTGCACATCATAAGAGCACATTAGCCCGCTAAACCAAAGCACTATAGCCAATGCAACTCTTAAGGTATCAGGCAAGGTTACTCATCATGCCAACAACTAACCAGAAAATAAGTCATTCAGTTAACATGCACATGCGATGAGTAACTTTGCCTGAAACCAGAAAAATTGCATTTGCTCCCCGAACTAAATTACGTAGACTTACACTTAACAGGCTAATATGTTCTACTAGTGTACAGGACACCAGGTTCAAACCCTGTCGGTTAGACTGATCTAAATCAATACACAGACAGGGTGACATAGCTAGGTTGTACCACTGCATGGTGGTGTTGTGTTTCTCTCCTGGAGCATGCCTCCAGCAAGCAATTTGCACACACTTCCAAAATATGAAAATGAAAAGAGAAGATGCTAAATTGGGCAGTTGGAAAAATGAAAACAGACAATTTCCATTTAACTTTGCTCAGTGCATTTATCGTTCACTGTTTACCATTTACCATTTACTGTTAACCATTTACCGTTAACCATTTACCATTTACTGTTAACCATTTACCATTTACTGTTTACCATTTACTGTTTACCATTTACTGTTTACCATTTACTGTTTACCATTTACTGTTTACCATTTACCATTTACTGTTTACCATTTACTGTTTACCATTTACTGTTTACCATTTACTGTTTACCATTTACTGTTAGCCATTTACTGTTAGCCATTTACTGTTAGCCATTTACCATTTACTGTTAGCCATTTACCATTTACTGTTAGCCATTTACCATTTACTGTTAGCCATTTACTGTTAGCCATTTACTGTTAGCCATTTACTGTTAGCCATTTACCATTTACTGGTAACCATTTACCATTTACTTTTAACCATTTACCATTTACTGTTAGCCATTTACTGTTAGCCATTTACTGTTAGCCATTTACTGTTAGCCATTTACTGTTTACCATTTACTGTTAGCCATTTACTGGTAACCATTTACTGTTTACCATTTACTGTTAGCCATTTACTGTTTACCATTTACTGTTAGCCATTTACTGGTAACCATTTACCATTTACTGGTAACCATTTACCATTTACTGTTAACCATTTACCATTTACTGTTAACAATTTACAATTTACTGTTAACCATTTATAATTTACTGTTAACCATTTACTGTTAATCATTTACCATTTACCAAATACTGTTAACCATTTACTATTTACTGTTAACCATTTACTGTTAACCATTTACCATTTACTGTTAACCATTTACCAATTACCCATTTACCATTTACTGTTAACCATTTACCATTTACTGTTAACCATTTACCATTTACCCATTTACCATTTACTGTTAACTATTTACCATTTACTGTTTACCATTTACTGTTAACCATTTACCATTTACTGTTTACCATTTACTGTTAGCCATTTACTGTTAGCCATTTACCATTTACTGTTAGTCATTTACTGTTAGCCATTTACCATTTACTGTTAGCCATTTACCATTTACTGTTAGCCATTTACTGTTAACCATTTACCATTTACTGTTAGCCATTTACTGTTAGCCATTTACCATTTACTGTTAGTCATTTACTGTTAGCCATTTACCATTTACTGTTAGCCATTTACCATTTACTGTTAGCCATTTACTGTTAGCCATTTACTGTTTAACATTTACTGTTTAACATTTACTGTTAACCATTTACCATTTACTGTTAACCATTTACCATTTACTGTTAACAATTTACCATTTACTGTTAACAATTTACCATTTACTGTTAACAATTTACTGTTAACCATTTACAATTTACTGTTAACCATTTATAATTTACAGTTAACCATTTACTGTTAATCATTTACCATTTACCAAATACTGTTAACCATTTACTATTTACTGTTAACCATTTACCATTTACTGTTAACCATTTACAATTTACTGTTAACCATTTACCATTTACCCATTTACCATTTACTGTTAACTATTTACCATTTACTGGTAACCATTTACCATTTACTGTTAACCATTTACCATTTCCTGTTAACCATTTACCATTTCCTGTTAACCATTTACCATTTACTGTTAACCATTGACCATTTACTGTTAACCATTGACCATTTACTGTTTACTGTTAACCATTGACCATTTACTGTTAACCATTGACCATTTACTGTTTACTGTTAACCATTGACCATTTACTGTTAACCATTGACCATTTACTGTTAACCATTGACCATTTACTGTTAACCATTGACCATTTACTGTTTACCATTTACTGTTTACCATTTACCATTTACTGTAACCATTTACCATTGTAAATAAGAATTTGTTCTTAACTGACTTGCATAGTTAAATTTTAAAAAAATAGAGAGAGCAAAATTCTACAATCCCTGTCCTCAGTAGCAGAGGCATTGCTGGTTCTGTCCACTGGAGGGTACTGTTGACCATATATTGTTTTACATGGGTTTATACATTAGTCCCACATAACACTCACATGATGACCAAAATGGCTCCGTGCTCATGTGAGTTTGTCTATCCCCATCAGACGCGGTCAGGACATGCAGGTTAAAATATCAATTCAACTGAAATGTACATGGTCATTTTTTGTTGTTGTTGCAGGATCTTTGTAGAACATTGACCAGTTGTGGTTCACACAAAACCGTGTGTTCTCTGATCCAACAATTAAACCACAGATAAAAAGGGGAACCCTCGTTTCTAGTAATCTCTCCTCTTTAAGTCTTCTTCTTCTGTGAATTGTATATGGCGGTTGACGACCCACTTTAAGTTCTATTTTAGAACCAAATTCTATTTTAGAGACAATTGACACTTACATGCAACTTCTGCTATCAGAATAAGAAGATGGCATTGAAAAGACAGGTCTAGATTCACTAAAGTTGCTTTGTGGTTTGATTGTGTTCAGATCTGGCTGACTACTTCAGGTGTATGGATTTCTCCTCAGTCTGAGGAGTCGCAAATCAGGCTACCGAAATCACATACAGTGGGCGAAGTCATCAGCATTCCTCACACTAGTCTCCAGAAAACGTGTGTTTTGTGCCCCAGAGGCACCTCATAAATGTTATCATAAATGTCTCATATTTAGAAATAAAAATGTATTGTTTGGCTAGAGTTATGCTAACCCGTTTGCGATCCCTTTAGCGTTGCTTGCTAGCTTGCTGGCTTGCTACAGAGGTTAGCTGGCTAGTTCTCCTAAAGTAGTTAGCTACTGCCATCAGTTGTTGTGTTATTATCATATTTTGCCTATTCCACCATTTGTGGAATAAAAACTGGCATTTGATTATAGCGCAGGGAAAGGAAATCCGGACACATTTATGTAGGTGTAGATGCATGACCGTTCGGGAATTCCATGATCGGAACTCGATGATGAATTCTAAAGCTGCATGAACTGTCAAGTCTAGACACGGCCTATGAGCATTCTGCGCTGTGCTCTTGCAGTCATCTTTGCAGGACGGACACTCATGGGGAGAGTAGCAACAGTGCTGAAATTTCTCAATTTATAGACAGTTTGTCTTACCGTGGACTGACTTTTAGAGGTACTTTTGTAACCCTTTCCAGCTTTATGCAAGGCAACAATTCTTAATCTTAGGTCTTCTGAGATCTCTTTTGTTTGAGGTATGGTTCACTTCAGGCAATGCTTCTTGTGAATAGCAAACTCAAATTTTGTGAGTGTTTTTAATGGGGTAGGGCAGCTCTAACCAGAATCTCCAATCTCGTCTCGTTGATTTGACCCCAGGTTAGTTGACCCTGACTCCAATTAGCTTTTGGAGAAGTCATTAGCCTAGTGGTTCACATACTTTTCCCAACCACCTCTGTGAATGTTTAAATGATGTATCCAATATAGACAAGAAAAATACAATTTCTGTGTGGTATTAGTTTAAGCACACTGTGTTTGTCTATTGTTGTGACGTAGATGAAGATCAGATCAAATTTGATGTAAAATTTATGCAGAAATCCAGGTATTTCCAAAGGGTTCACATGCTTTTTCTTGCCACTGTAGTTTTGTGCCATCAAAAAAAAGGGCTTAAACATGTGTCCAAAAAAACACTTATTCCTTATGACTTATTTCTGGACTGTCTGTTTTGCCATTTATGAATGTATTATTCAATGTGCTTCTATGGGCCATAGTAGTAAAGGCCTAAATCTATATTTTATCACATAGTTTTTTAAATATTTGTTTTATACATACAGGGGTCCTACAATTCAAAATCAAATAGCTTAAAAACAATTCCATATGTTAGTTTAGTTGAACAATAGTAAATGTATCGTTAATCCCTGTCATTTTGGTTACATTAATTTATGTAAGTGCATTTATTAATCACAGTCATTTACCTTTCTCATTCTCAGAGTGGAAACGTTGTTTGCAGAGTTCACAACCTGGCTACACTTGGGAGAAACACGATTTTTGGTTTATTCCATAACCATCATTTACGAGTTTTATATAAATAAATAAAAATGTTACTTGTTTGTTGTGCTCCATGTGAACAATGAGCATGTGTCTGTTTGTTCTGTCCTGTTAATGTTGAGGGAGCCTGGGCATACATAGAAGTATCTTCTGCTCTGCAGAATGTAGGAAAGTCAACTCAGTCAGTTTTTTTAGTATCCATTGCGAATGATAATATAGCCTATTAAAACTATAGTTCCTCACAGTAGGTTATTTAAAATATATTTCCTACAATCTCCCCCTTGATAATCAACTAGCCTCGGTGTGAAAGAGCATAAAATATAATGATCTGATGATCCCATATAACCAGTTGGAAATGTTTTCAAATACCTGAACACTTTTCCCTTGGGCAAAAACAGCCGTCTGTCCCGAGCTCAGTGGCACGGGAAACTCTGAGGCCCTGGAATAGGCTAGTTGATAAGATGTTGATAAGGCTAGTTGATAGGCTAGTTGATAAGATGTTGATAAGGCTAGTTGATAAGATGTTGATAAGGCTAGTTGATAGGCTAGTTGATAAGGCTAGTTGATAAGATGTTGATACGGCTAGTTGATAAGATGTTGATACGGCTAGTTGATAAGATGTTGATAAGGCAAGATGTTGATAAGGCTAGTTGATAAGATGTTGAAAAGGCTAGTTGATAAAATGTTGATAAGGCTAGTTGATAAGATGTTGATAAGGCTAGTTGATAAGATGTTGATAAGGCTAGTTGATAGGCTAGTTAATAAGATGTTGATAAGGCTAGTTGATAAGATGTTGATAAGGCTAGTTGATAAGGCAAGATGTTGATAAGGCTAGTTGATAAGGCTAGTTGATAAGGCTAGTTGATAAGATGTTGAAAAGGCTAGTTGATAAGATGTTGATAAGGCTAGTTGATAGGCTAGTTGATAAGATGTTGATAAGGCTAGTTGATAGGCTAGTTGATAAGATGTTGATAAGGCTAGTTGATATGCTAGTTGATAAGGCTAGTTGATAGGTTAGTTGATAAGATGTTGATAAGGCTAGTTGATAGGCTAGTTGATAAGGCTAGTTGATAAGATGTTGATAAGGCTAGTTGATAAGATGTTGATAAGGCTAGTTGATAGGCTAGTTGATAAGGCTAATTGATAAGGCTAGTTGAAAATATGTTGAAAAGGCTAGTTGATAGGCTAGTTGATAAGATGTTGATAAGGCTAGTTGATAGGCTAGTTGGTAAGATGTTGATAAGGCTAGTTGATAGGCTAGTTAATAAGATGTTGATAAGGCTAGTTGATAAGATGTTGATAAGGCTAGTTGATAAGATGTTGATAAGGCTAGTTGATAAGATGTTGATAAGGCTAGTTGATAAGATGTTGATAAGGCTAGTTGATAAGGCAAGATGATAGGCTAGTTGATAAGATGTTGATAAGGCTAGTTGATATGCTAGTTGATAAGATGTTGATAAGGCTAGTTGATAAGATGTTGATAGGCTAGTTGATAAGATGTTGATAAGGCTAGTTGATAAGATGTTGATAGGCTCGTTTATAAGATGTTGATAAGGCTAGTTGATAAGATGTTGATAAGGCTAGTTGATAAGATGTTGATGTTGATATTTATCAGCTTTTAATATTTTATTTAATTAGCCAAAAAACAATTGTCGGCTAATGGAAACCATGGGCCAGAGCTATATAATGTTTCTACAGTATTTATCTATGGAAACCATGGGCCAGAGCTATATAATGTTTCTACAGTATTTAAGCTTTAGAAACCATGGGCCAGAGCTATATAATGTTTATACAGTATTTATCTCTAGAAACCATGGGCCAGAGCTATATAATGTTTCTACAGTATTTATCTTTAGAAACCATGGGCCAGAGCTATATAATGTTTCTACAGTATTTATCTCTAGAAACCATGGGCCAGAGCTATATAATGTTTCTACAGTATTTATCTCTAGAAACCATGGGCCAGACCTATATAATGTTTCTATAGTATTTAGTTTTAGAAACCATGGGCCAGAGCTATATAATGTTTCTATAGTATTTCGTTTTAGAAACCATGGGCCAGAGCTATATAATGTTTCTACAGTATTTATCTCTAGAAACCATGGGCCAGAGCTATATAATGTTTCTATAGTATTTAGTTTTAGAAACCATGGGCCAGAGCTATATAATGTTTCTATAGTATTTAGTTTTAGAAACCATGGGCCAGAGCTATATAATGTTTCTACAGTATTTAGATATGCCTTGTGCCTGTATCGTGTGTCTCCAATGTGACATGCCAGAAAACTCTGTACATTTACACCAGGGGAGAACGACTGCCCCCTCTCATTGAAGCAAGTTCAAGGCCGACCGTGGTACTGCAGAAAACAGGATAGGGAATGGGGAAATGGCCATCTTCGTGGTGAATCTTCACTTGAAACGATTATTTTAAAATTGCACACAGAAAAGTTCTAAGGATAATTTAGTTGCTGTCGGAAGTTCAACTTGAGTTACTCAATTAGAGGGGGCAGCACTGAGAATTTACATCCTGGAGTACCTCAAACTGCGCGTTTTATGTCTCCATGAGATGCCATCTTAACCGATTTCATTTGGCTTTAATGCGCTATTAAGTCTTCAAATGGAAATGAATGGTGTCACGTGATTGATGGCTTTGTACTTAAATGTTACCCAGAAACGATATGATATTGAGATAAAAACGGCTGCATTGGACATTTAATATTGTAACAAAGCTATATTTGTGTTATTAAAAACGACTACTTTTTGCGTTTGTGAACAATGTTGAAGTTATTACATCACATTGAAGAATTGTCCCGTTAGTCAACAGCCTTATAAATAAATCAAATGATTAACACGTAGTTAGATGTATCTGGTTCCACTAAGCAACGTGCTCCATCACTCCTAACGCCTCTCATCTCCTTACCTTGAATAATTCAACATATCACACCATTACTTGCACGGTTTGTTTCCAACACCTTAGGAGACACACCAACTCTTATCAAGTAGGATCTGTCGGCTGCTACAGAGCACTGATCTTCTCACGGACTTCAAGGCGAAGTAAAACAAAGACAATGACCTGAGCGCTCAGTAGGTCTTGTATTAGAAAATATTTGTTTTGTGGACTTAAATCTTCCTTTTATACATTCAATTATAATTTTATATGACAAGTTAATCTGGATCCTTGGAAGTGTCTGGCAGACGAACAAACGGAGCGTTCACTGAAAACAAGTTGGCATTGAAGAGAAACTTAAACGGACAGTAACTGACAGTAAGTGCTGAGAAGTATCTCACCTGAAAGCTTCATGCTCATACTCTCTGGTGACTCGAGAAGAGTTATCTGCGCATCTTCCACGTCTTCACCCTCAACGCCATCTATTTGCTCGTCAACAAGATGTCAACAACAGAGAAAGTCGAGACCAAATCAAAAAGTGAGAAAATGCTCCCTGCACAGGAGGCGGCCAAAATCTATCACACCAACTACGTCAGGAACGCGCGAGCCGTCGGCGTCCTGTGGGCGATATTCACCATCTGTTTTTCCATCATAGAAATGGTGGTGTTCATCCAACCGTACTGGATCGGGGACAGCGTCAACACCCCGCAGGCCGGATACTTCGGCCTGTTTCACTACTGTATCGGCAACGCGCTGACCTCTGAGCTCATCTGTAAAGGCAAGGGTCAATCTGCAGTTACTACATCTATTTTTGGACATAAAAATAAGTGATATGAACCCGATGATTCTTGAATATAATTTATGAGCTTAGTTAAGCTTAGTATTTACATCCACTGGTATTTTCATTTTTTATTTAGGCTGCCCTCTGCTCTGCTCCTCAACTATTGTACCTCATCAGAACCCAAACTATAAGATTGTTTTACTCCAAATGTTTGTAAACAAAGTACATGTAATCAATCACTGTATAGCCTCAAAGTATGGTTACAAATATTATTTTGATATCATGGATGGTCAGTCCTTGCATCCATAGCTCTGTCTATACATTTGAGAGTGTTAAAATTTCTCCAGTCCCATCCCGCCGATTTTTACAGAAACAGTGCCAGGGAGTCGCTTTGTAATTGTTTCAACAGCTGATTGCCCCTTTAAAGGGTCACTTTACACAATAACTATCTTTTAGTATTTTGGTCCCGTGTGGCTCAGTTGGTAGAGCATGGCGCTTGCAACGCCAGGGTTGTGGGTTCATTCCCCACGGGGGGACCAGGATGAATATGTATGAACTTTCCAATTTTGTAAGTCGCTCTGGATAAGAGCGTCAGCTAAATGACTTAAATGTAAATGTAAATGTTGTTCATTAGTCCACCGTTGACACAATGTCAGCAGTTCATTCTTCAGTACAGAGTAAAAACTGTGATGAGAATGAAAAAACACTTCCCTTTGAACCATTGTAATAATCACTAAACTGCTTAATGGGCGTAGTATGACTGCCCTCTGCTCCAGCCTCTCCAACCCACAGAGATCCTATACTAATAGTAGTATGACTGCCCTCTGCTCCAGCCTCTCCAACCCACAGAGATCCTATACTAATAGTAGTATGACTGCCCTCTGCTCCAGCCTCTCCAACCCACAGAGATGCTATACTAATAGTAGTATGACTGCCCTCTGCTCCAGCCTCTCCAACCCACAGAGATGCTATACTAATAGTAGTATGACTGCCCTCTGCTCCAGCCTCTCCAACCCACAGAGATCCTATACTAATAGTAGTATGACTGCCCTCTGCTCCAGCCTCTCCAACCCACAGAGATCCTATACTAATAGTAGTATGGCTGCCCTCTGCTCCAGCCTCTCCAACCCACAGAGATCCTATACTAATAGTAGTATGACTGCCCTCTGCTCCAGCCTCTCCAACCCACAGAGATCCTATACTAATAGTAGTATGACTGCCCTCTGCTCCAGCCTCTCCAACCCACAGAGATCCTATACTAATAGTAGTATGACTGCCCTCTGCTCCAGCCTCTCCAACCCACAGAGATGCTATACTAATAGTAGTATGACTGCCCTCTGCTCCAGCCTCTCCAACCCACAGAGATGCTATACTAATAGTAGTATGACTGCCCTCTGCTCCAGCCTCTCCAACCCACAGAGATCCTATACTAATAGTAGTATGACTGCCCTCTGCTCCAGCCTCTCCAACCCACAGAGATCCTATACTAATAGTAGTATGACTGCCCTCTGCTCCAGCCTCTCTAACCCACAGAGATCCTATACTAATAGTAGTATGACTGCCCTCTGCTCCAGCCTCTCCAACCCACAGAGATCCTATACTAATAGTAGTATGACTGCCCTCTGCTCCAGCCTCTCCAACCCACAGAGATCCTATACTAATAGTAGTATGACTGCCCTCTGCTCCAGCCTCTCCAACCCACAGAGATGCTATACTAATAGTAGTATGACTGCCCTCTGCTCCAGCCTCTCCAACCCACAGAGATCCTATACTAATAGTAGTATGGCTGCCCTCTGCTCCAGCCTCTCTAACCCACAGAGATCCTATACTAATAGTAGTATGACTGCCCTCTGCTCCAGCCTCTCCAGCCCACAGAGATCCTATACTAATAGTAGTATGACTGCCCTCTGCTCCAGCCTCTCCAACCCACAGAGATCCTATACGAATAGTAGTATGACTGCCCTCTGCTCCAGCCTCTCCAACCTACAGAGATCCTATACTAATAGTAGTATGACTGCCCTCTGCTCCAGCCTCTCCAATCCACAGAGATCCTATACTAATAGTAGTATGACTGCCCTCTGCTCCAGCCTCTCCAACCCACAGAGATCCTATACTAATAGTAGTATGACTGCCCTCTGCTCCAGCCTCTCCAACCTACAGAGATCCTATACTAATAGTAGTATGACTGCCCTCTGCTCCAGCCTCTCTAACCCACAGAGATCCTATAATAATAGTAGTATGACTGCCCTCTGCTCCAGCCTCTCCAACCCACAGAGATCCTATACTAATAATATGATGTCATCCTCTGCTCCAACCTCTCTGTATGTGCAGCCTATTCTGTGTGTCTTTCGGAGGGGTTTGAATAACGCAGAAGACAATTTTTCATTGGACATCAGAGATCATTGCAGTAATCTTCTTCTCTTCCTCCCCCTCAACCTGCTCCTCCTCCTCCTCCTTCATAAAGGAAGTGCCTTGGACTTTGCGTCCATCCCGTCCCCAGCCTTTAGAACAGCCCTCTTCTTCGTGGGTACATCCATGCTGCTGATAGTGGGCTGTATGGTCTGTTTCACTCTGTTCTGGTTTTGCAACACCGGGAGCGTCTACAAGATCTGTGGGTGGATGCAGTTTGCATCAGGTGAGATTAGAAGACATTCTCTAACCTAACTAGCCTGTACATTTTAATGTATATTGTATTCAAAATGCCCTTGCTGGTCCACCTCTTTATCTAGCCTCTAGGCAACCTTGGCTCACAAACAGTCATACGGTATGTACAGTAATACCGGCCCCTGGTTGTAGTTGTCATCCCCGTTGTCCAGGAGAGGTGACAAACCTATCGTGTATAGTCAGTGACTCCCCAGTGACATCTCTCCTCTTTCAGAGGTGGCTTGGGTCCAGTGCTATTGTCAGCAGATGACAACAACTCTGTGGACGCCAGCCCGAAGGGATTCTGTTTGAGTCCAGATTCTGACACCTACGTTCACGCCTACCTTCAAGGTGTAGATGGATTACATGTGACATGATACATGTAATGTTTTGTCTCTTAGTACAAGTCTATATCTATACGGAAGGCTCCGTACGTACTCAGGTTTTACAACGGATGTACAAGGCTTTTGACACAACAGTTATGATATCTCAGGTATTATTGGCACAACCATTGTGGATAGTCTGTCTGTCTGTCTGTCTGTCTGTCTGTCTGTCTGTCTGTCTGCCTGCCTGCCTGCCTGCCTGCCTGCCTGCCTGCCTGCCTGCCTGCCTCCCTGCCTGCCTGCCTGTCTGTCTGTCTGTCTGTCTGTCTGTCTGTCTGTCTGTCTGTCTGTCTGTCTGTCTGTCTGTCTGTCTGCCTGCCTGCCTGCCTGCCTGCCTGCCTGTCTGTCTGTCTGTCTGTCTGTCTGTCCCACAAACAGTCATACAGTACATATCCACGCAATCATTCACTGTATTGCTATACATTCACCTCCATATGTATTCAGACAGTAAATTGTAAATGTGTCTCTATACTCCAGCATTTTGGATTTGAGATCAAATGTTTCATATGAGGCGACAGTACAGAATGTCACCTTTTATTTTGAGGATTTTTTTCATACATATCTGTTAAATCCTTTAGAAATAAAAACACTTTATGTATCTAGTCCCCCCCCCTATTTGAAGAAGTCATAAGTATTTGGACAAATTCACTTACAGTGTAATAAAGTAGTCAAAAGAGTAGTATTTGGTTCCATATTCCTTGTACTTAATGATTACATCAAGCGTGTGACTCCACAAATGTGGATGCATTTGCAGTTTATTTTGGTTGTGTTTCAGATTACATTCTGCCCAATAGGAACATTTGATCTCAAATTCAAAATGTTGGAGTATGGAAACAAATTAAAATGTTTAGCTTTACTGACCAAATACATATGGACGTCTCCAAGGCCAGTGTATATCCTTGGTCTGTCCCCAGCCATCCTGATGGGCTGTATGATCTACCCTGACGGCTAAGAAGCTCCCTGTCTGCGTATCTGACTGTCTAACCCACGTGTCAAACTCATTCAAGCCATCCCGCGGGTCTTTTGAGTAAAAAAACAACATATATATACAATACTGTTCAAAAGTTTGGGGTCACTTAGAAATGTCCTTGTTATTTAAAGAAAAGCATTTTTTTTTGTCCATTAAAATAACATAAAATTGATCAGAAATACAGTGTAGACTTTGTTAATGTTGTAAATGACTATGGTAGCTGGAAACAGATGATTTTTAAAATGGAATATATACATAGGCGTACAGAGGCCCATTATCAGCAACCATCACTCCTGTGTTCCAATGGCATGTTGTGTTAGCTAATCCAAGTTTATCATTTAAAAGGCTAATTGATCATTAGAAACCCCTTTTGTAATTATGTTAGCACAGCTGAAAACTGTTGTTCTGATTAAAGAAGCAATAAAACGGGCCTTCTTTAGACTAGTTGAGTATCTGGAGCATCAGCATTTGTGGGTTCATTTACAGGCTCAAAATGGCCAGAAACAAAGAACTTTCTTCTGAAACTCATCAGTCTATTCTTGTTCTGAGAAATGAAGGCTATTCCATGTGAGAAATTTCCAAGAAACTGAAGATCTCGTACAACGCTGTGTACTACTCCCTTCACAGAACAGCGCAAACTGGCTCTAACCAGAATAGAAAGAGGGGTGGGAGGCCCCGGTGCACAACTGAGCAAGAGGACAAGTACATTAGAGTGTCTAGTTTGAGAAACAGACGCCTCACAAGTAGAGGTCGACTGATTAATCAGCATGGCCGATTAATTAGGGCCGATTTCAAGTTTTCATAACAATTGGTAATCAGCATTTTTGGGTGCCGATTATGTCCAATTACATTGCATTCCACGAGGAAACTGCGTGGCAGGCTGACCACCTGTTACACGAGTGCAGCAAGGAGGTAAGGTAAGTTGCTAGTTAGCATTAAACTTATCTTATAAAAAACAATCTTCACATAATCACTAGTTAACTACACATGGTTGATGATATTACTAGGTTAACCAGCTTGTCCTGCGTTGCATATAGTCAATGCGGTGCCTGTTAATTTATCATCGAATCACAGCCTACTTCGCCAAACGGGGGATGAGTTAACAAAAGCACAATCGTTGCACAAATGTACCTAACCATTAACATCAATGCCTTTCTTAATATCAATACACAGAAGTATGTTTTTTAAACCTGCATATTTAGTTAAAATAAATTAATGTTAGCAGGCAATATTAACTCGGGAAATTGTGTCACTTCTCTTGCGTTCATTGCACACAGAGTCAGGGTATATGCAACCGTTTGGGCCTCCTGGCTTGTTGCGAACTATTTTGCTAGAATTTTACATAATTATGACATAACATTGAAGGTTGTGCAATATTTAGAATTAGGGATGCCACCCGCTAGATATAATATGGAACGGTTCCGTATTTCACTGAAAGAATAAATGTTTTGTTTTCAAAATGATAGTTTCCGGATTTGACCATATTAATGACCTAAGGCTTGTTTTTCTGTGTTTATTATAATATAGTTAAGTCTATGATTTGATATTTGATAGAGCAGTCTGACTGAGTGGTGGTAGGCAGCAGCAGGCTCGTAAGCATTCATTCAAACTTTACTGCGTTTGCCAGCAGCTCTCAGCAATGCTTGAAGCACAGCTCTTAATGACTTCAAGCCTATCAACTCCCGAGATTAGGCTGGCAATACTATAGTGCCTATAAGAACATCCAATAGTCAAAGGTATATGAAATACAAATGGTATTTAGAGAATTAGTGGACTCGTCATAATTCCTATAATAACTACAACCTAAAACTTCTTAACTGGGAATATTGAAGAACTGGGAATATTGAACCACCAGCTTTCATATGTTCTGAGCAAGGAACTTAAATGTTAGCTTTTTTACATGGCACATATTGCACTTTTACTTTCTTCTCCAACACTGTGTTTGTGCATTATGTAAACCAAATTGAGCATGTTTCATTATTTATTTGAGACTAAATAGATTTATTTATGTATTATATTAAGTTAAAATAAGTGTTCATTCAGTGTTGTTGTAATTATCATTATTACACTCTAATGTCCTCTTGCTCAGTTGTGCACCGGGGCCTCACACTCCTCTTTCTATTCTGGTTAGAGCCAGTTTGCGCTGTTCTGAGAAAGGAGTAGTACACAGCGTTGTACGAGATCCTCAGTTTCTTGGAAATTTCTCACATGGAATAGCCTTCATTTCTCAGAACAAGAATAGACTGACGAATTTCAGAAGAAAGGTCTTTGTTTCTGGACATTTTGAGCCTGTAATCGAACCCACAAATGCTGATGCTCCACATACTCAACTAGTCTAAAAAAGGCCAGTTTATTGCTTTATTGCATTTCTAAGTGACCCCACACTTTTGAACGGTAGTGTGTATACAGTACCAGTCAAAGGTTTGGACACACCTACTCATTCAAGGGATTTTTAAAATATTTTTTACTATTTTCTACATTATAGAATAATAGTGAAGACATCAACACTATGAATTAACACGTATGGAATCATGTAGTAACCAAAAAAGTGTCAAACAAATCAAACTTTATGTTAGATTCTTCAAAGTAGCCACCCTTTTCCTTGACAACAGCTTTGCACACTCTTGGCATTCTCTCAACAAGCTTCATGAGGAATGCTTTTCCAACAGTCTTGAAGGAGTTCCCACACATGCTGAGCACTTGTTGGCTGCTTTTCCTTCACTCTGCGTTCAAACTCATCCCAAACGATCTCAATTGGGTTGAAGGCGGGTGATTGTGGAGTCCAGGCCATCTGATGCAGCACTCCATCACTCTCCTTCTTGGTCAAATAGCCCTCACACAGCCTGGAGGTGTGTTGGGTCATTGTCCTGTTGAAAAACAAAATGATAGTCCCACTAAGCACAAACCAGATGGGATGGTGTATCGCGGCAGAATGCTGTTGTAGCCATGCTGGTTAAGTGTGCCTTGAATTCTAAATAAATCACAGACAGTGTCACCAGCAAAGCACCCACCATTACACCTCCTCCTCCATGCTTCATGGTGGAAACCACACATGCGGAGATCATCTGTTCACCTACTCTGCGTCTCACATAGACACTGCGGTTGGAACCAAAAATCTCAAATTTGGACTCATCAGACCAAAGGACAGATTTCCACCGGTCTAATGTCCATTGCTCGTGTTTCAAGCAAGTCTATTCTTATTTGTGTCCTTTAGTAGTGGTTTCTTTGCAGCAATTCAAGGCCTGATTCTCGCAGTCTCCTCTGAACAGTTGATCTTGATAACAGTCATTTATAGTCTCTTCACTCTGTCCATCTTGATAACAGTCATTTATAGTCTCTTCACTCTGTCCAGCTTGATAACAGTCATCTACAGTCTCTTCACTCTGTCCATCTTGATAACAGTCATTTATAGTCTCTACACTCTGTCCAGCTTGATAACAGTCATCTATAGTCTCTTCACTCTGTCCAGCTTGATAACAGTCATCTATAGTCTCTTCACTCTGTCCAGCTAGATAACAGTCATTTATAGTCTCTTCACTCTGTCCAGCTAGATAACAGTCATCTATAGTCTCTACACTCTGTCCAGCTAGATAACAGTCATTTATAGTCTCTACACTCTGTCCAGCTAGATAACAGTCATCTATAGTCTCTACACTCTGTCCAGCTAGATAACAGTCATTTATAGTCTCTACACTCTGTCCAGCTAGATAACAGTCATCTATAGTCTCTACACTCTGTCCAGCTTGATAACAGTCATCTATAGTCTCTTCACTCTGTCCAGCTAGATAACAGTCATTTATAGTCTCTTCACTCTGTCCATCTTGATAACAGTCATTTATAGTCTCTTCACTCTGTCCATCTTGATAACAGTCATTTATAGTCTCTTCACTCTGTCCATCTTGATAACAGTCATCTATAGTCTCTTCACTCTGTCCATCTTGATAACAGTCATTTATAGTCTCTTCACTCTGTCCATCTTGATAACAGTCATTTATAGTCTCTTCACTCTGTCCAGCTTGATAACAGTCATCTATAGTCTCTTCACTCTGTCCAGCTTGATAACAGTCATCTATAGTCTCTTCACTCTGTCCAGCTTGATAACAGTCATTTATAGTCTCTTCACTCTGTCCATCTTGATAACAGTCATCTATAGTCTCTTCACTCTGTCCAGCTAGATAACAGTCATTTATAGTCTCTTCACTCTGTCCAGCTAGATAACAGTAATTTATAGTCTCTTCACTCTGTCCATCTTGATAACAGTCATTTATAGTCTCTTCACTCTGTCCAGCTTGATAACAGTCATCTATAGTCTCTTCACTCTGTCCATCTTGATAACAGTCATTTATAGTCTCTTCACTCTGTCCATCTTGATAACAGTCATCTATAGTCTCTTCACTCTGTCCAGCTAGATAACAGTCATTTATAGTCTCTTCACTCTGTCCAGCTAGATAACAGTCATTTATAGTCTCTACACTCTGTCCATCTTGATAACAGTCATTTATAGTCTCTTCACTCTGTCCATCTTGATAACAGTCATTTATAGTCTCTTCACTCTGTCCAGCTAGATAACAGTCATTTATAGTCTCTACACTCTGTCCATCTTGATAACAGTCATTTATAGTCTCTTCACTCTGTCCATCTTGATAACAGTCATCTATAGTCTCTTCACTCTGTCCAGCTAGATAACAGTCATTTATAGTCTCTTCACTCTGTCCAGCTAGATAACAGTCATTTATAGTCTCTACACTCTGTCCATCTTGATAACAGTCATTTATAGTCTCTTCACTCTGTCCATCTTGATAACAGTCATTTATAGTCTCTTCACTCTGTCCAGCTAGATAACAGTCATTTATAGTCTCTACACTCTGTCCATCTTGATAACAGTCATTTATAGTCTCTTCACTCTGTCCATCTTGATAACAGTCATCTATAGTCTCTTCACTCTGTCCAGCTAGATAACAGTCATTTATAGTCTCTTCACTCTGTCCAGCTAGATAACAGTCATTTATAGTCTCTACACTCTGTCCATCTTGATAACAGTCATTTATAGTCTCTTCACTCTGTCCATCTTGATAACAGTCATTTATAGTCTCTTCACTCTGTCCAGCTAGATAACAGTCATTTATAGTCTCTTCACTCTGTCCAGCTAGATAACAGTCATTTATAGTCTCTACACTCTGTCCATCTTGATAACAGTCATTTATAGTCTCTTCACTCTGTCCATCTTGATAACAGTCATTTATAGTCTCTACACTCTGTCCATCTTGATAACAGTCATTTATAGTCTCTTCACTCTGTCCATCTTGATAACAGTCATCTATAGTCTCTACACTCTGTCCATCTTGATAACAGTCATCTATAGTCTCTTCACTCTGTCCAGCTTGATAACAGTCATTTATAGTCTCTTCACTCTGTCCAGCTAGATAACAGTCATTTACAGTCTCTTCACTCTGTCCAGCTAGATAACAGTCATCTATAGTCTCTTCACTCTGTCCAGCTTGATAACAGTCATCTATAGTCTCTTCACTCTGTCCAGCTAGATAACAGTCATCTATAGTCTCTTCACTCTGTCCAGCTTGATAACAGTCATCTATAGTCTCTACACTCTGTCCAGCTAGATAACAGTCATCTATAGTCTCTACACTCTGTCCATCTTGATAACAGTCATCTATAGTCTCTTCACTCTGTCCATCTTGATAACAGTCATCTATAGTCTCTTCACTCTGTCCATCTTGATAACAGTCATCTATAGTCTCTTCACTCTGTCTAGCTAGATAACAGTCATCTATAGTCTCTTCACTCTGTCCAGCTAGATAACAGTCATCTATAGTCTCTTCACTCTGTCCATCTTGATAACAGTCATCTATAGTCTCTACACTCTGTCCAGCTTGATAACAGTCATTTATAGTCTCTTCACTCTGTCCAGCTAGATAACAGTCATCTATAGTCTCTTCACTCTGTCCAGCTTGTTAACAGTCATCTATAGTCTCTTCACTCTGTCCATCTTGATAACAGTCATCTATAGTCTCTTCACTCTGTCCATCTTGATAACAGTCATCTATAGTCTCTACACTCTGTCCAGCTAGATAACAGTCATCTATAGTCTCTTCACTCTGTCCATCTTGATAACAGTCATCTATAGTCTCTTCACTCTGTCCAGCTTGATAACAGTCATCTATAGTCTCTTCACTCTGTCTAGCTTGATAACAGTCATCTATAGTCTCTTCACTCTGTCCAGCTTGATAACAGTCATCTATAGTCTCTTCACTCTGTCCAGCTTGATAACAGTCATCTATAGTCTCTTCACTCTGTCCATCTTGATAACAGTCATCTATAGTCTCTTCACTCTGTCCATCTTGATAACAGTCATCTATAGTCTCTTCACTCTGTCCATCTTGATAACAGTCATTTATAGTCTCTTCACTCTGTCCAGCTAGATAACAGTCATTTATAGTCTCTTCACTCTGTCCATCTTGATAACAGTCATCTATAGTCTCTTCACTCTGTCCATCTTGATAACAGTCATCTATAGTCTCTTCACTCTGTCTAGCTAGATAACAGTCATCTATAGTCTCTACACTCTGTCCAGCTAGATAACAGTCATTTATAGTCTCTACACTCTGTCCAGCTAGATAACAGTCATCTATAGTCTCTTCACTCTGTCCATCTTGATAACAGTCATTTATAGTCTCTTCACTCTGTCTAGCTAGATAACAGTCATCTATAGTCTCTACACTCTGTCCAGCTTGATAACAGTCATCTATAGTCTCTTCACTCTGTCCATCTTGATAACAGTCATTTATAGTCTCTTCACTCTGTCCATCTTGATAACAGTCATTTATAGTCTCTACACTCTGTCCAGCTTGATAACAGTCATCTATAGTCTCTTCACTCTGTCCATCTTGATAACAGTCATTTATAGTCTCTTCACTCTGTCCATCTTGATAACAGTCATTTATAGTCTCTTCACTCTGTCCATCTTGATAACAGTCATCTATAGTCTCTTCACTCTGTCCATCTTGATAACAGTCATTTATAGTCTCTTCACTCTGTCCAGCTTGATAACAGTCATTTATAGTCTCTTCACTCTGTCCATCTTGATAACAGTCATCTATAGTCTCTTCACTCTGTCCATCTTGATAACAGTCATTTATAGTCTCTTCACTCTGTCCATCTTGATAACAGTCATTTATAGTCTCTTCACTCTGTCCATCTTGATAACAGTCATTTATAGTCTCTTCACTCTGTCCATCTTGATAACAGTCATCTATAGTCTCTTCACTCTGTCCATCTTGATAACAGTCATTTATAGTCTCTTCACTCTGTCCAGCTTGATAACAGTCATCTATAGTCTCTTCACTCTGTCCAGCTAGATAACAGTCATTTATAGTCTCTTCACTCTGTCCAGCTTGATAACAGTCATCTATAGTCTCTACACTCTGTCCATCTTGATAACAGTCATTTATAGTCTCTTCACTCTGTCCATCTTGATAACAGTCATTTATAGTCTCTTCACTCTGTCCATCTTGATAACAGTCATTTATAGTCTCTTCACTCTGTCCATCTTGATAACAGTCATCTATAGTCTCTTCACTCTGTCCATCTTGATAACAGTCATTTATAGTCTCTTCACTCTGTCCAGCTTGATAACAGTCATTTATAGTCTCTACACTCTGTCCAGCTAGATAACAGTCATTATAGTCTCTTCACTCTGTCCATCTTGATAACAGTCATCTATTGTCTCTTCACTCTGTCCAGCTTGATAACAGTCATCTATAGTCTCTTCACTCTGTCCAGCTTGATAACAGTCATCTATAGTCTCTACACTCTGTCCAGCTTGATAACAGTCATCTATAGTCTCTACACTCTGTCCAGCTTGATAACAGTCATCTATAGTCTCTACACTCTGTCCAGCTAGATAACAGTCATCTATAGTCTCTTCACTCTGTCCAGTTTGATAACAGTCATTATAGTCTCTTCACTCTGTCCAGCTAGATAACAGTCATCTATAGTCTCTTCACTCTGTCCAGCTTGATAACAGTCATCTATAGTCTCTACACTCTGTCCATCTTGATAACAGTCATTTATAGTCTCTACACTCTGTCCATCTTGATAACAGTCATTTATAGTCTCTTCACTCTGTCCAGCTTGATAACAGTCATTTATAGTCTCTTCACTCTGTCCAGCTAGATAACAGTCATTTATAGTCTCTACACTCTGTCCAGCTTGATAACAGTCATTTATAGTCTCTTCACTCTGTCCAGCTAGATAACAGTCATCTATAGTCTCTACACTCTGTCCATCTTGATAACAGTCATTTATAGTCTCTTCACTCTGTCCAGCTTGATAACAGTCATTTATAGTCTCTTCACTCTGTCCAGCTAGATAACAGTCATTTATAGTCTCTACACTCTGTCCAGCTTGATAACAGTCATTTATAGTCTCTTCACTCTGTCCAGCTAGATAACAGTCATCTATAGTCTCTACACTCTGTCCATCTTGATAACAGTCATTTATAGTCTCTTCACTCTGTCCAGCTTGATAACAGTCATCTATAGTCTCTACACTCTGTCCAGCTAGATAACAGTCATCTATAGTCTCTTCACTCTGTCCAGCTTGATAACAGTCATTTATAGTCTCTTCACTCTGTCCAGCTAGATAACAGTCATCTATAGTCTCTACACTCTGTCCAGCTTGATAACAGTCATCTATAGTCTCTACACTCTGTCCAGCTAGATAACAGTCATCTACAGTCTCTACACTCTGTCCAGCTAGATAACAGTCATCTATAGTCTCTACACTCTGTCCAGCTTGATAACAGTCATCTATAGTCTCTTCACTCTGTCCAGCTAGATAACAGTCATTTATAGTCTCTTCACTCTGTCCATCTTGATAACAGTCATTTATAGTCTCTTCACTCTGTCCATCTTGATAACAGTCATTTATAGTCTCTTCACTCTGTCCATCTTGCTAACAGTCATTTATAGTCTCTTCACTCTGTCCAGCTTGATGACAGTCATTTATAGTCTCTTCACTCTGTCCATCTTGATAACAGTCATTTATAGTCTCTTCACTCTGTCCATCTTGATAACAGTCATTTAGTCTCTACACTCTGTCCATCTTGATAACAGTCATTTATAGTCTCTTCACTTTGTCCAT
>NC_092113.1:38648374-38833374 GCF_045679555.1 Salvelinus alpinus | reverse complement strand
ATAAGTATTTGGACAAATTCACTTACAGTGTAATAAAGTAGTCAAAAGAGTAGTATTTGGTTCCATATTCCTTGTACTTAATGATTACATCAAGCTTGTGACTCCACAAACGTGGATGCATTTGCATTAGCTTTACTGTCCAAATACATATGGACGTCTCCAAGGCCAGTGTATATCCTTGGTCTGTCCCCAGCCATCCTGATGGTGATGGGCTGTATGATCTACCCTGACGGCTGGGACGCCCCGGAGGTGAAGAGGATGTGTGGCGAGCGGACAGGCAAGTACACCCTGGGGAACTGTACAGTGAGGTGGGCCTACATCCTGGCTATGATCTGTGTCTTGGACTCTCTCATCCTGGCCTTCCTAGCCTTCACACTGGGTAACAGACAGGACAAACTGCTGCCGGATGACTTCGAAGTGGAGGGGCAAGGTGAGAGAATAAAATTAGGTGATATTTGTTGTGTGAGAGATTAATTTTTTTTAAATGGGGGGGGGGGGATTTTTTGTAGCATGAGGGATACAGAAGAGTAAATGGCTTGGAGTGTGGGACACTGGGATTATCTCAGGACATCTCCCTATTTTTTTTTATTTATCTAATTTTCATTCATCCTGTTTCCATTCCAGAAAAGCAATGAGGCACTGGAGTAAGAAGAGACGGAAGAACAATGCATCATTCTGGCACTCATGATTATCAGGCCAGGGATACGGCAAGGCCTCCACGGCTAGTGTTTTTACAATATACACAAAGGTGTCCTTTCCTCCAAAAACATTATGTTTTATGACTCATTATGCTAGAGGGCAGTTCTTTAGACTGTACTGTCCCCAACGGCACCCTGTTTTCATGTGGTGTTTTACCCTCTTTTGAGCCTTGGTAATTAAAGTTTTATTGTAATATTTTGGATGAATTAAATGTTCTCTGTAAACAATAAGTGTACAATCGTCAATACACATTTTACTTTCTGAATGAAATTCTAAAGTTTTCTGTTCCTTGGTAAATTCATTGTGCTTCTCATGAAAAACTGTCCCATCAACAGTAGTTGGGCAAAGAATCAAGCTTGACAAGAGGCATTGCAGAACTGATAATATGAAGACCTTTTGTTTTATTGTACAGCAGGGGTGTCAAAGTCAAATGGACGGAGGGCCAAATAAAAAATTTAGCTACAAGCCGAGGGCCGGACTGTTCGAATGTTCATTGAAAATTTTTTAAATGACGCATATAGTCTAGTGAACCTAATTGAACCTACTGAAAACCTAACAAATATATTCCAATATGATCAGATAAATAAAGCAATATTTTCTTATGGCTCTGTCAGTAATCTTTAATTTTCAACAGACACAAAAGACAAATTTCCTTTATATAAAAATCCCCATAACATGAACATTAAATGAAAGAAACCGGTATTCAAGGCACCATCAGTAGCCTATATTTTCTATTTTAGCAAAAGTGGGCTAAATTTACTTCAAAGAAAAAAACAATAATAGCAATTTTCTATCATCCACTCAACTGAAATATTTTTAAAATATAATTGGATTGAAATACAATAAAATAAAGTGCAAAAATCTATTAATCAAAAACAACACTTTGTTTAAGGAGAAGTAACATGCAGTGAAAACAAATATTAAACTTTAACTTTTAAACTTGAACTGAGTAAAAACTCTAAATATGTGATTGCACAGTAATGTTCACTTGTTTGAGGTTGAGGGTGATACTTGGTGGTGTCCCATCTTTTCCACAAGTTCATCAATGTTCGGGGTAAGGCTCTGAGCTGAGGAAATCCTCAGAATTGAGTGGAGGTGTTCAGCAGTAAGTCGACTTCTGTGTGATGTTTTGTTCAGGTTCATCAAAGAAAACAGTTGTTCACAGAGGTATGTGCTGCCAAACATAGACAACGTTTGAGCAGCCTGGATGCGCAGCTGGGGCATTGTGTCGGGGAGGAAACGGGCGAACTCCGCAGCACCCACTGCCGCATATTTTGCCCTCAGTGCATCATTGCATTGGAGGTCAATCAACTCCATTTGGAGGTTTGGTGGTGAGCTTTCCACGTCAACAGCAAATGGGTTACCGAGCAGTTCCAACCTGCTTTTTTGTGCTTCAAAGTCAGCAAATCGGCGTCGAAAGTCAGCGGCAAGCATACCTATTTTATCAGCCAACTGTGCGCTCGGGAACGCACTGGTAGAGAGCTTCTCTTTCATGGTCTGGCAGCTGGGAAAGTGGCTCAAATTTTCTTTCCGCATCTGCGTCTCCCACAGAGTCAGTTTGGTTTTAAATGCCTTCACTGTACTGTACATATCAGAGATGACATGATCCCGACCCTGCAGCTGCAAGTTCATTGCATTCAGATGACTCGTAATGTCACACAGAAAAGCCATTTCACACAGAAACATTTCGTCTCGGAGTTGTGTTGTGTCTTTCCCTTTGCTGTCCAAGAACAGACAAATCTCCTCACGAAGCTCGAAACATCTTTGAAGCACCTTTCCCTGGCTTAGCCATCGCACCTCTGTGTGATAAGGCAAATCACCATGCTCCGTTTCTAACTCCGTCAGAAATGCCTTGAACTGGCGGTGATTCAAACCTTTGGCTCTGATAAAGTTAACTGTGCGCGTGATGATGCTCATTACATGCTCCATTTTCAAGGCTTTACCGCACAACGCTTCCTGGTGTATGATACAATGATAAGCTGTCAGCTCACCTGTCGCGTTTTCCTCTTGCATCTTTTCCCGTATCTTCGCCACCAGTCCGCTCCTGTGTCCACACATCGCAGGTGCTCCGTCGGTTGTCAAACCCACGAGTTTTTCCCAAGGCAGCTCCATCTCATTTACACATCTTGACACCTCTTCATACAAATCATGCCCCGTAGTTGTGCCATGCATAGGACGTAAAGCCAAAAACTCCTCTGTCACGCTTAGGCTGGAGTCCACTCCGCGGATGAAAATTGACAACTGGGCAATGTCAGAAATGTCGGTGCTCTCATCCACAGCCAAGGAATATGCAATGAAATCTTTTCCCTTTTTCACAAGCTGCTCTTTTAGATTGATGGACAACTGGTCTACTCTCTCGGCAATGGTGTTTCTGCTCAGACTCACATTTAAAAAGAGTTGCCTTTTTTCTGGGCAAACTTCGTCACAAACTTTAATCATGCAGTTTTTGATGAAATCCCCCTCCGTAAATGGCCGGGCTGATTTAGCGATCTCTTCTGCCAAAATAAAACTGGCCTTGACAGCAGCCTGGCCTTGTGATTTGGCTTTTTTGAACAGAGCCTGTCGAGATTTGAGGCCTCGTTTTAATTCCTCTGCCTTTTGTAGCCTTTGTTCCATGTCCATATTCTTGTTTTTGTCCGCGTGTTTCGTTTCATAATGTCGTCTCAGATTATACTCTTTCAGTACCGCCACACTTTCTCCACACAGAAGACACACAGGTTTTCCAGCTACCTCCGTGAACATATACTCCGACTCCCACCTTGTTTGAAACCCCCGGTTCTCAGTGTCCACCTTCCGTTTTGCCATTTTTGATGGGTATCTGAAAGTTAATTTTACTGTGATGCTGACGACTGCTGTGCCAATAAATATTGAAATGAAGCAGCCTACTGCTCGGTGCGTCACCGTTGCATTGTGGGAAATGTAGTATTGGTGCGTGTAAAAGATCTGCGGGCTGCCGGCTTGCTGCGGTCTGCGGGCCGGTTCTAATAATAAATCAAGATCATCCCAGGGGCCGTAAAAAACCTTCTCGCGGGCCGGATGTGGCCCGCGGGCCTTGACTCTGACATATGTGTTGTACAGTGTGGGGTGGTATACAATTTTATAGTGTCTTAAATTGACATTTCAAATATGTGTGATTAACCCTGACTGGCGAAACGGAGCTTGATGCACAGTTGAAGTCGGAAGTTTACATACACCTTAGCCAAATACATTTAAACTCAGTTTTTCACAATTCCTGACATTTAATCCTAGTAAAAATTCCCTGTCTTAGGTCTGTTAGGTTCACCACTTTATTTTAAGAATGTGAAATGTCAGAATAATAGTAGAGAATTACTTATTTCAGCTTTTATTTCTTTCATCACATTCCCAGTGGGTCAGACGTTTACATACACTCAATTAGTATTAGGTAGCATTGCCTTGAAATTGTTTAACTTGGGTCAAATGTTTTGTGTAGCCTTCCACAAGCTTCCCACAATAAGTTGGGTGAATTTTGGCCCATTCCTCCTGACAGAGCTGGTGTAACTGAGTCAGGTTTGTAGGCCTCAATGCTCTCACGCTTTTTCAGTTCTGCCCACAAATGTTCTATAGGATTGAGGTCAGGGCTTTGTGATGGCCACTCCAATACCTTGGCTTTGTTGTCCTTAAGCCATTATGCCACAACTTTGGAAGTATGCTTGGGGTCATTGCCCATTTGGGAGACCCATTTGCGACCAAGCTTTAACTTCCTGAGCGATGTCTTGAGATGTTGCTTCAATATATCCACATAATTTTCCTCCCTCATGATGCCATCTATTTTGTGAAGTGCACCAGTCCCTCCTGCAGCAAAGCACCCCCACAACATGCCACCCCCGTGCGTCACGGTTGGGATGATGTTCTTCGGCGTGCAAGCCTCCCCCTTTTCCCTCCAAACATAACAATGGTCATTATGGCCAAACAATTCTATTTTTGTATCATCAGACCAGAGGACATTGCTCCAAAAAGTACGATCTTTGTCCCCATGTGCGGCTGTAAACCGTAGTCTGGCTTTTTATGGCGGTTTTGGAGCAGTGGCTTCTTCCTTGCTGAGCGGCCTTTCAGGTTATGTCAATATAGGACTTGTTTTACTGTGGATATAGATACTTCTGTACCTGTTTTCTCCAGCATCTTCACAAGGTCCTTTTCTGTTGTTCTGGGATTGATTTGCACTTTTCGCACCAAAGCACATTCATCTCTAGGAGACAGAACGCGTCTCCTTCCTGAGAGGTATGATGGCTGCGTGGTCCCATGGTGTTTATACTTGCGTACTATTGTTTGTACAGATGAACGTGGTATCTTAAGGCGTTTGAAAATTGCTCCAAAGGATGAACCAGACTTGTGGAGGTCCACAATTTTCCCATGATGTCAAGCAAAGAAGCACTGAGTTTGAAGGTAGGCCTTGAAATACACAGGTACACCTCCAATTGACTCAAATGATGTCAATTAGCCTTTCAGAAGCTTCTAAAACAATGACATAATTTTCTGGAATTTTCCAAGCTGTTTAAAGGCACAGTCAACTTAGTGTTTGTAAACTTCTGACCCACTGGAATTGTGATACAGTGAATTATAAGTGAAATCTTTCTGTAAACAATCTTTGGAAAAATTACTTGTGTCATGCACAAAGTAGATGTCCTAACCGACTTGACACAACTATAGTTTAACAAGAAATACGCAGAGCGGTTGAAAAACAAGTTTTAATGACTCCAACCTAAATGTACATAAACTTCCGACTTCAACTGTAAATGGCCTTCTCTTCCAGTAGCTCAAAAAGGTGAAAACATTTACTTAGGACATCACTACAGTATTAAAATTAAGAGGAACCTGAGGAAATCATTTAGACATTTAAAAATGAGCTTCGCATTTCGCAGTGCTCCCCCCCCCCCCCATTTCCAAACCCTGTCCATTACAACACCTCATCTTACGGACAAATAAGAGACATTAACAGCTGACGGACGTCCACACAAAAGAGCTTGCACACTTCTTCCATATGCTTTATTGACACAATACTACCCAGACATAGTAGGGTGCACCCTAAATGGCACCCTATTTCATAGGGCACTACATAGGGAAAAGGGTGCCATTTCAGCCACACACTAGGATTTGTTAAAAACTGTACACGGCTGTAATATACAGAAAGGCAAATTCCTTGGTACAGTTATTTATATATATACACACACAATTTTATATATCTTTCCAAAATTTCTCTTCTTTCGGCTGGTGTTCTTATGAACATATTACTTAATTAAACCCACAAAACTAGTCTCCCATTGGCTGAAAGTGAATATATGAAAAGTTAGTATTATAACAGATTCTGAACATTGTCAGGTAATATGGTTTTTACTGGCTGATCTAAAAATAGCAAGACAGTCCTCTGTTGTATTTACGGGTGGTGAAGACCTACAAATAGTTCAGTCAGAGAGTAGAGTGAAGCCTACGAGTCCGTTCATCTGCCCTATGTGCAACTTCCTAATAGTACGCTTAATACAAAACACAAATGCCTTACGGGTGAAGGTGTAACACAGAAGAACTCTTAAAGTGAACACAGACAGACATCAATGACATTTATCAGAGGAAAGAAAACTAGTGGTATCAAGTTATTTAACGGAAACAGGATTACAAAAGTGAAGGGCAGTTCATTGATCTTTTCCAGGTCTTGTGCAGGTATAAAACGAAACAAGATGGTGAGTCACAATAACAACAATTACAAAGACAAGTCCTCTTACAAGTGAGTAGTGTACAGGAGCACAGAATTCTGGACTGCCAAAATGACCATAAACCAATGTTGCCTACTGGCTTACTTAAACAGAATCAGTACAAAGAAAACAAATAAAAGCTTACAGACACTCCTTGATGATGATAATAAGAACACAATGTAACAAAACAAATCAAAAAACAGAAATAAATAAGTCATCTCAGATATGGTTGAATTGGAAAGTGCTCTGTTGCAACAGGTCTCTTGTGAGGGGTTTAATTTGCATCGCAGTGACCAGAGATGACCACTAGAGGGAATACATCCAGGGGTGTATTTAGGAAAATGAAACACTCATTTTACTTTTCACTCATTTAACAGACACTTAGTCGCTCTGGATAAGCATGTCTGCTAAATGATAAAAAAATTCAAAAACGTGACATTGAAGATAGAAATTTAATGAATAAAGTGGACCCAATTCCCTATTCTATTTGACAGATGATCGTATCTCTGTTCAACGCCATACATCTGAAGGTTCAGTAACTTTACATCCTCCTGAACATGGCCACATGGTTTTACATTGCAGTGGTTGGAAGGCTCCATTGGGGAGGGCAATACAGGCCAAGGGGGTGCATTCAGCAGGACAAAACGTTCTGGAATGTTCTGATAGAAACATTAATGCCTCTATGACATGTAGAAAAGGGAATCATGTCACCTCACGTCATGACAGTTATCTGCAACATTCCAATGTTTGCCTACTGAACAGGCATCAGGGTATTTTGATTTGCAGTACTGGAGGCTGTCACTGGGGGGCGATCCAGGGGTGGCGCAGGCAGTCTGCGGCCGTGGCCCTCTTCTCTGGTACCAGCTCCAGCATGGGGAGGAGGAAGTCGGCGAAACAATCAGTCTCCTCTTTGGGCCACTCATACTTATCCTGCAGCACCTCTAGTAACCCCCATGGCTTCAGCTTGGTGATGTGCTTCAGGTCACCTAGGAAAGAGCAGGGTTAGACACAGAGACAGTCAGTCTCAGAAAGAGAGCAGGGTTAGACACAGAGACAGACAGTCTCAGAAAGAGAGCAGGGTTAGACACAGTCAGTCTCAGAAAGAGAGCAGGGTTAGACACAGTCAGTCTCAGAAAGAGAACAGGGTTAGACACAGTCAGTCTCAGAAAGAGAGCAGGGTTAGACACAGAGTTAGACACAGACAGACAGTCTCAGAAAGAGAGCAGGGTTAGACACAGTCAGTCTCAGAAAGAGAACAGGGTTAGGTAGGTCAGTCAGACGGGGTTTCTCATCACACCACCATGACAGGGGGACATAACAATACAATGACAAAACTCACCACCATGACAGGGGGACATAACAATACAATGACAAAACTCACCACCATGACACACACACACACACGACTGTCATTAAAACGTTCTTTATTCTCTTGCTACACATAGAATTTAACACCGTCATTCAGCAGTAAACCTGTGATTGTGATTTAACAGACTACTATTGAGCATAGAGTAACATCCAGATTTTTTTTAAACGTCACTATGAACTACACACACCAATGTTGGTATTTACAACAACGGGGTGACAGGTCTTCATTTAAAAACTTTACCTTTCTTGGTGAAAAAATCCTTGGAATATTTCCCAGCCGTTATGAGTTTGCGTGGGACTTGCCCCAGCAGCTCAATGATCAATGCAATATGGTCTGACAAAATAAGAGTAAGAAAAGAGGGGGGGTGGGGGGGGGGGGTGGACGACACCAACAACATATTCATCAGACAGTGTTCCAGTCACAGGCCCACCCTGGGTGGAGGGGCGAGGGGTTGAGGGGGGGGTCAGTCTGACAGCACTTAGAAGAACCCACCGTTACTTATTATTTATTTATTTACCGTTATTTTACCAGGTAAGTTGACTGAGAACACGTTCTCATTTGCAGCAACGACCTGGGGAATAGTTACAGGGGAGAGGAGGGGGATGAATGAGCCAATTGTAAACTGGGGATTATTAGGTGACCGTGATGGTTGAGGGCCAGATTGGGAATTTAGCCAGGACACCGGGGTTAACACCCCTACTCTTACGATAAGTGCCATGGGATCTTTAATGACCTCAGAGAGTCAGGACACCCGTTTAACGTCCCATCCGAAAGACGGCACCCTACACAGAGCAGTGTCCCCAATCACTGCCCTGGGGCATTGGGATCTTTGTTTAGACCAGAGGAAAGAGTGCCTCCTACTGGCCCTCCAACACCACTTCCAGCAGCACCTGGTCTCCCATCCAGGGACTGACCAGGACCAACCCTGCTTAGCTTCAGAAGCAAGCCAGCAGTGGTATGCAGGGATTGTACACTTGTGGTGTACAATCCCTTTTAAACCCACTTAAAACTAAGTACAGGGGTCAATCAATTTAAAATTAAATTACTTTTTGACAGCATACGTTTAGATTTAAAAAAATGTTTGCCTATGAAAGAAGTAGTCAGAAAGTAGTCAAAATAAAAGTTGTCAAAAAGGTATAATTTAAAAGCTTACAAATTCATTTAACCTTTAACGTGAATTATCTTTTTTTTTTTTAAAGTGTAAACTCCATAATTATTTTCTGCCTATTCGCATATGTTGTAGTTTAGACCACATTCCACATACTCGGAGGTTGTGTTGAGACACAACATTTTGAATTCAATTAGGTAGTTGCCATGACGCCCTGGCAGCAGTGTACTCTAGACAGAGAGTGCCTGTAAGTTACATATTTTGTTATTTTAAAAAGTTTTTTTATTTTTTATTGTTTTTATTGTTTTTGGAAATAACATTTTTGTTTTTGATAATTCGTGTTTATTGCAAATATCTGGTGGTTTTGAGTCACGGATTTGCAGATTGACTGACAGGTCAACTCTTTTTGGCTTGGCTAGATTGGAATCCTAAAGGTTGCATAGGATTCAAACCTTCTCAAAACAGCCCAATTCATTCTCTTAGAGGTGCTCCCACAATAATGTCATTTATACCACATAGAAGTTAAAGTATTGGATCCTTCACACACACACTAATCAAGCATTTTGCTACACTCGCAATAACGTCTGCTAATCACGTGTATGTGACCAATGAAATACAATTTGATCCCATTCCACTACCTTTTCAAGCTTGTTTACTACTATATGAAAGCAAGCTTTGCCTTATTATTAATATATTAATGTGGTGCCTGACCAGTTCCTTAAACCTTTATTTAACAATGTCATTGAGAAACATAAATATTTCATAAAACAATGTTTGGTCAGTCGGTGCCCAACATTACATCAAGTGGTGGTCTGTTAGATACAGTCCCTCATATAGAGGTCTATAGAGCCTGAGAACTTTTCTATTGTCTTAGCAATTTGTTATAAACAAGCAAAGGGTAAACATATGCTTCAAATGAAAACCGTGACGACGGCATTAAAATACAGTAGCTTGCATTGGCCTATATATTTAAAATGATATTAAAATCAATTTTATGTTCAATCAATTGAGTTCTATTTTGCTAATTGTAGGATACCGTCAATCTTTTTTGCACCAATTTCTTGATATGTAGGCCTAACATATGCACAATGTGTCAAATATTTGCTTTAGTGCGTAGCCTAAGCATTCAAATAAGCCACCTCAATATTTGCCATAGGTGATGATTTTCTCACGAGGAGCTGATCCATGATCAGTATCTAAATGTTAAAGGAAAGATTTTAAAAATGGAGAACATCACTGCCTTTCTTTCAAGCCAGTAGAGACACACGCTCTAACGACGTGCGTATGGAAAGTCGTCCCTATGTGGTGTTTTGGGAAACACGTGAGAGTTCGTCGGCCGTTATTGAAATGCTGAATCGTTAAAAAAACGCTCGAGTTCCATCTCTATCGGGAAACCGGGCGATGGTTATTAACTTCTTATGGCTGCAGGGGCAGTATTGAGTAGCTTGGATGAAAGGTGCACAGAGGTGCCCAGAGTAAACGGCCTGCTCCTCAGTCATAGTTGCTAATATTTGCATATTATTATTGGATAGAAAACACTCTGAAGTTTCTAAAACTGTTTGAATTATGTCTGTGAGTTTAACAGAACTCATATGGCAGGCAAAAAACTGAGAAGTTCCACTTCCTGTTTGGATTTTTTTCTGAGGGTGGCAGATTTTCAACCAAGCTCTCATTGAAATTACAGCGAGATATTTATGAGTTTTCACTTCCTACGGCTTCCACTAGATGTCAACAGTCAATAGAACTTTGTCTGATGACTCTAATGTGAAGGGGGGCCGAAGGAGACAGGAATGAGTCACCACTGCCATGAGCTGACCATGCTTTGAACATGCGCGTTCACGTGAGAGGGAGCTCCGTTCCATCGGTCAACTGAAGTCAATGTAATTCTCCTGTTGGAATGTTATTCAAGATGTATGTTAACAACATTCTAAAGATTGATTCAGTACATCGTTTGACACGTTTCTACTGACTTATGGAACCTTTGGACATTGTCACGTTATAGTGGACGCGCTTTGTGACTTTGGAATTGTTTACCAAACGCGCTAACCAAAGTAGCTAATTGGACATAAATAACGGACATTATCGAACAAGTCAAGCATTTATTGTGGACCTGGGATTCCTAGGACTGCATTCTGATGAAGTTCATCAAAGGTAAGGAAACATTTATCATGTATTTTCTGGTTTCTGTTGACTCCAACATGGCGGCTAATTTGGCTATTGTTCTGAGCGCCGTTCAGATTATTGCATGGTTTGCTTTTTCCGTAAAGTTTTTTTGAAATCTGACAGCGGTTGCATTAAGGAGAGGTATATCTATAATTCCATGTGTATAACTTGTATTATCTACACTTATGATGAGTATTTCTGTTGAAACGATGTGGCTATGCAAAATCACTTGATGTTTTTGGAACTAGTGAATGTAACGCGCCAATGTAAACTCAGATTTTTTTTATATAAATATGAACTTTAACAAAACATGCATGTATTGTGTAACATGAAGTCCTATGAGTGTCATCTGATGAAGATAATCAAAGGTTAGTGATTCATTTTCTCTCCATTTCTGCTTTTTGTGACTGCTATATTCCGCTGGAAAAATGGCTGTGCTTATTGTGGTTTGGTGGTGACCTAACAAAGAACGTTTTCTCGACTATGGTGTGTGTTGTAGTCTTGGTTATTCTTCGGTCGATGAAATGTAGCATAGCTAACTGCAGTGTTTGTCCTGTTTGAAATCTGTCTACCTTGTCTTACTGTAGCTTGCTCTATTGAGTAGCCTACCTAGCTAGTTTTGCAATGCCCATTGCATGCATTCTAAGGTAGCTAGCTAGCTCTGTGACATATTCAAAGTTTGCCGTTTGCTTTGAGCCTATTTAGCTTGCTATGTTTTGTGGAAGAATGTAGCTATCATATATTAATCAAAATTGAATTATAGTACAGTCTTGTGGGGTAATGTTGGCTCAGCTAGCTAGTTCGGTAGTAAACTTAAGCAATGCCTAATTGATTGTAGCTAGCACACAACATTAACTGGCTAGCATAGCAGCCAAGAACGTTCGCTAGCTTATTTGTTAGTGCTCTGATTACACGCAAGAGTCTAGGTCAGCAGTTTAGACATGACTTTAGCCTTATATTAAAAACCTTACTTGGCAAAACATAGCTAGCATTCCTCGCTTGTTGGTTAGCTACCTAGCCAAGGTTAGCTCTTATCTGACTGGTAATGACATATTGTCAGAAATTCTACAAAAAAGGTAGCGCGAGAGCGATAATTTATACATCAAAACTGTTGGCCTTAAACATATTTCAGTCCAAAAGGTGGCAAGTCTAATGATCACTTTATGGATGCTGTAGTCTCCTCCTTATCCAACACATAGATATTGAGCTATATTATGCTAGGTTGGGGCAAGAAATTGTAATTTTTTCCTAATGCTAACGACCCTGTTAAAAATCCGGTATGTGGTTCTCGGTAATGGCCGGACAGCTCATGACGAGGCGAGGGGTGTGTTGTTTACCTCCAATCAAGTTGATTAGCAAATGTTCATCGACATTGGTGTCATAATGGCTTAGATCGGTTGGTCGGGAGATTTGAATTGAACTTCAACCAATCCCTACTATAGTTGGTACCAACCGGACATTGGAACGTTAGCAATTGGGTGGTGGGACTTCTGTTGCTATCAGAGGACCTTGCCTACATTACCACCCTACTCTCCCTACACCCCTCCCACGTCCCCCAGGGCAGTCCACAGACACACAGTAGCATACCTCTTCTGGTGAAGTATTCCTGTGAGAATTTCCCACTCAGTGCATAGTGGCGGGGAACTTTCCCCAACAGCTCAATAATCAGAGCTAGGTGGTCTGGAGGCCCGGGGCAGGTCACAGAGAGAGAGGGATAGAACAGGGAAAAAGGAGAGAGCAGAAAGAGAGGAGGGAGACAAAGTGGAGGAGAGAAAGCAGGGGATACAGGGAAATAGAGGGGATGGTGAAGAAGCAGAACAGAGCCAAGTGGCAGCATATTAAGACAAATGGATAAAGATGACGGCGTAATGACATGAAATGACGCACATGTATGACAAAACCCTAGAATGATTCTAATTCTACAGAGAAAGCCCACCGTCTCTTTGGCAACCAAACAACTTCAGTGGTTTGAAAATAGTTTTTTTAGTGCAGAAAGCCTCTCTATCAGTGGACTGAAGTCTTGTGACAATGACCGAAGGAGTTGGGCAAGACACCTGGTTTCTGTTTCACACAAGACACACCAGTAAGATGGAGAATGGTAATGAAGTCATTCATAGAGGGTTAGCTGTTAGAAATGGAGACAGAAACTCATCGAGGCAGTATACACACAATCTATAAGGAAGTGTTTAGATGCAGGGTGTGAGCAGTAGGAGATAGCTAGCATGTAGCTGACAGCCGCACCTGACGACATCATAGAGTAAACTGAAATGACATTCCTCCTTATAAGGCCGTGCCAGTTAGATGTAGCGTAGCCCAGGGTTTTCTCAGCCAACAACACGCCACTGAAACAAATCAAGCCGCTACAAACTGAAATAGGTCACTGCACATGCAGATGTGAGCAAAGCATGATACAGAGACAGCAAAGGAGGTGGAGAACAGCTGAAGAGTAACGTAAGGATGAGGTGAATGAGGGATGAGTAGGAGAAGTGGTGGGGGGGATATGTGGGCACCATCTTCAGAAATATGGCTCCAATTTGTTATAGCGGAAATAGACACAGGAATGCAGGTAGGTACCCAACATCACATGATCATAGATTTACTCATAACAATAATGTCCAATAAACACCAAACAGGTTTCCTTGGGACTAAAAAGCACTTTCAATGGAAGATCTACACTGAACATGGTTTTTAGTCCAAGATTAGGCTTAACATATCTGGGAAACTGGCCCTTTAAAGATGGACTATAAACTGCTGCTGCCAACTCTTCTGGAAATATATGGCATGACAATGATGGAATAGTTGGCTAAAAGCACAATGTATAGGACCAGGCTAGCTGACGTATGTTAAACCAGGTCTCTCCAACCCTGTTCCTGGAGAGCTACCCTCCTGTAGGTTTTCACTCCAACCCCAGTTGTAACTAACCTGATCCAACCCCAGTTGTAACTTACCTGATCCAACCCCAGTTGTAACTTACCTGATTCAACTCATCACCCAGCTAATTATTAGAATCAGGTGCGTTAGATTAGCGTTGTAGTGAAAACCTACAGGACCATAACTCTCCAAGAACAGGGTTGGAGAGCTCAAATGACTATTCAACTAATATCATTAAAAGGACTTACACAAACCGTGGTGTTTATATTGTCAACTGGACTACTATTAAAATCATACAATAGTGTACCACCAAACGCATTGCACAGTATTGTACCATCGAATACACACACCGCCTACTGCAAAAAAGCATCATTGTTGGTTTTAAAAAAATCATTAATTCATATTTAGGACCAACTAAAACCCAAAAAGTGATGGAGATTAAATGACAAGGCATTCGTATTTTGGTAAAGCTTTTCCCAGTAGGCCATTGGTTAATGTCACAAATCCAAAATGTCTCTTCCTTGCATATTAGACAGTTGAAGCAATTGCCAACATTTCTGCCATTTTCAACATAAAATATATATATATAGACCTACATTCAACATACATTAAAAACAGACTGCTACAGCGTAGAGACAACCATCGAAACACTACAACAGGAAAAGACCAGCCTACGTAGATCCAAATCAAGCAGCAGAGTACGTATCATTACCTTCGTCCCTGGAGTAATCTTCCCCGGAATGGGGCTCAAACAAGTAGTCCCCAGTGGCCAGCTCAAACGCCTGCAGAGAAAAGTAAACAAACTATAAACGTAAATAGCAACAAACACAGACAGGAAACAGACACTCGACTGTAGGGAGAAAGACAGTCAGCCATTCTAAATATTATCTACTTCCTGTACAGACATTCCTCTTCCCGTAAAGTCAAATATCCTTCATTATCCCCAAGTTAGGAAATTTACTTGGCTAGTAAAAAAGGGAATTCTAGTCCTTATCTTTGTGATCCATCTAAGACGACCTCATTTCCAGAAATGACATAATTACCCTCTTCTACTTTCTCACACACAAACATATAAAAAGGCAACAATTTCAGAGATTTTACTGAGTTACAGTTCATATAGGGAAATCAGTCAATTGAAATAAATTCATTACGCCCTAATCTATGGATTTCACATGACTGGGCAGGGGCGCAGTCATGGGTGGAACTGGGAGGCGTCATGACTCTCCTGTGAAGATCTGAAGGATCAGGTTACAGCGGGTCCGCTCCACAGCGCCCTCTCTCTCTCCCGCAGAGGGAGAGGGGGCTGCTTTATGACGGTCGTAAAATACGCTGTCCCTATGCTCTGTAGTGTTCGAGATTGGAATGTAAACTGTGGAACACAAAGACACACTTGGACATCAAATTTGGAATAATTGAACAGTATTTCTGTATTCCAAGCAGTTGAAATGGTCCGTAGACACTTAAGGGACAGTCATGTCGGTGTTTGTCTCATTTGGTGACATTACTGTGTCTTTGGTTGTGTACACTTCTCAATTATGGGGTTTACCTCTAAATGTTGTGAAATGTATATGATAACATATTAAACTATTTGTGAAAAGTTGTGATGTTAACCTTCGAAAATAGGAAAATGTGTTCCATATGAAGCCTTAACCAAATCAGTGGTTAACCGCCCCTTCTCCCAGAAGTGTATAAAACCACTCATGACAAAATTTACATTTTATACAAAAGAGACCCACGGTAAGCCGGACATCACGAATGGTTAAGAAATCTACAAACTAGAGTGAAGATGACACCGGGACAGGGTCCCCACGTTGAAATGGCTAAACTCAAACTATCGATCACTACCGAAGAAGTAAATCCTAGACCGTAACCTTACCAGTCTGCAGCTGAAAATATGTGTAAGTCTAGGACGAGAACACCGACTACCGCGGAAGCATCTATTCTAACAGAACAATCCTAAGAACATTTCCGAATGGTACTCTGAAGTATCCATTATAACTTACAGACTTTGATCGCTGGTGGACAAACCAGAGATTTCTGTCAACTGACTATCCAGCAGATAGACCGGCGATCGCAGAGGGGACAGCAAAGGCACACACTCGTAAATATGTAAAATTGCAATTTATTTTCGAATGAACAGTTGTTCATGTTCAAAATATTAGTAATTTCTATGAGTTTAGTTATCAGCTCTGAGTTCCCCGCTCTTGAGCTGTCCTCACCCCTTTCCTTTGTCTACCAAGCGTCATATCAGGTTTTGTCCACTAGGGACTTTTTATTTATATCATGTTAGTAACCAATGTATGACCTATTGTGTGTGTGTTCATGTAATTCTGTGTGATTATTAAGCTAGTTAGTAAATAAATAATTAATCCAAATTGTATATTGCTGATTCATGATCTAGGTTAGGGTTTGTGCAGATATCCAAGGGTTTGAGACGTTCAGTAATTAGACTGATGAGGTAATACATTTACAGAAGACTAATCAAGTTATAGTCAGGGAAATTGAAACTAAAAAAAATTCCGTGGTGCCCCAACTTCGTAGTTAATTACTATTCTGTGATTCTTTGAAATACGGAATAATTACACAGAGAATTGATTTGATAATATATGATTTGATAATATACAGTCTTCACATTTAATGACAGCAAATGCTACGACAGAGGGCAGAGGCCCACCCACTGGGGAGCCTGGCCCAGCCAATCAGAGTTTTTCCACACAAAAGGGGTTTATTACAGACAGAAATACTCCTTCAGACGATCCCACAGGTGAAGAAGCCGGGGGTCCTGGGCTGGCGTGGTTACACATGGTCTGTGGTTGTGAGGCCGGTTGGACGTACTGCAAAATTCTCTACAACGACGTTGGAGGCAGTTTATGGTAGAGAAATTAACATTAAATTTTCTGGCAACATCTCTGGTGGACACTCCTGCAGTCAACATGCCAATTGCTTGCTCCCTTAAAACTTGAGACATCTGTGGCATTGTGTTGTGTGACAATACTGCACATTTTAGAGTGAACTTTTATTGTCCCCAGCACAAGGTGCATCTGTGTATTGATCATGCTGTTTAATCAGTTTCTTGATATGCTACACCTGTCAGGTGGATGAATTATCTATTGCAAAGGAGAAATGCTCACTAACAGGGATGTAAACTAATTTATGCACGACATTTGAGAGAAATACGTTTTTTTTGTGCTAATGGCAATTTCTGTGATCTTTTATTTCAGCTCATGAAACATTGGACCAACATTTTACATGTTGTGTTTATATTTTTGTTCAGTATATATGCATGTAAAGTGTGTAAGTGGTTGTTGTCCAGTCTTACCATGCAGGCTGTACTCCATATGTCAGCTGGTGTGTTGTAGCCAGACCCAATGAGCACCTCTAGAGAACGGTACTGTCTCGTCTGAATGTCTTCTGTAAAGTGCTTGTGCTGCGGAGGAGAGACACAGGTCAACGGGATTACTAACTACTGTTTCTACTCAGATCAGGGTCGAAGAGTGAGCATTTCAGTGAGTCTATCTGGAGGTTGGCCATTTTCCATTGCACCAGGCAAACTCAACTAAGCAGGCATGGCAACATCAATGCCTGGTAGACTTAAGCAGGAAATCCCTTGGGTCGTCTGCACAGATACTCACCACCCAGCAGGCGTTCCCCAGGTCCGCTATCTTGACCTTCAGTCTGCCTGCATTAAGTGGCTCCAGGGGGTTGACCAGGAGGTTTCCCGCTGCTAGTTTGGCTGTATCCCCAGAAAGCGCGAGAGAGAGGGGGGAAGGGAACGGCAGATGGGGAAGGGAACGGCAGATGGGGAAGGGAACGGCAGATGGGGAAGGGAACGGCAGATGGGGAAGGGAACGGCAGATGGGGAAGGGAACGGCAGATGGGGAAGGGAACGGCAGATGGGGAAGGGAACGGCAGAGGGGAAGGGAACGGCAGATGGAGACGGGAAGGGAAAGGCAGATGGAGGAAGACAACCAGCCATTTCAACACTGACCTGACAGTAAAATAAAGGACGAACACAAACTACTGTACTTAAAACGCAGATGAGGAGATCACTTTGTTCAATCATAACTAACCTTCTGGTTGTATCGCTAGAGATAAACATATAGCCATGTAGACAGCTCCACCACATAGCAGGGGCTCTAAAGTGAGACCATTTTACTTCAATATTTTGCTGTGCGACCTGACTTCTTTTATTTAGGAGCAACGGTGCGCCTAGAAAAATGATCACCCAGATGATAATTGTTGCATTGTAGAGCAGCCCTGCACTGTAGAGCAGCCCTGCACTGTAGAGCAGCCCTGCGGTGTCATGGAAAATACACAGAGCAGATTCCTGAACGCCGGTCTTACACAGTTACTACAAAGAAAACGTTGTTACATCAAATATTATTAATTGTGCTCCTACATTTTTTCCAGCTTAGGAACACATGTGCTCCACCCTGCATAGCAGCGTAATGTTCACAACATCATGGTCTACTCACCATCCTTCAGACTCTCCTGTTCCCCTTCATACTGGATGTTATCCAGCATCTCTGTGGCCTCCTCCTCCTCATGACTCCTGTTCTGCTCCTCCTCCTCCTCCTCCTCCCAACTCCTATCCTGCGCCTCCTCTGTGACTTCCTCCTGATTCTTCTTCTCCTGTTCCCCTCCATACTGGATGTTATCCAGCATCTCTGTGGCCTCCTCCTCCTCCTCCTCATGACTCCTGTTCTGCTCCTCCTCCCAACTCCTATCCTGCGCCTCCTCTGTGACTTCCTCCTGATTCTTCTTCTCCTGTTCCCCTCCATACTGGATGTTATCCAGCATCTCTGTGGCCTCCTCCTCCTCCTCATGACTCCTGTTCTGCTCCTCCTCCCAACTCCTATCATGCGCCTCCTCTGTGACTTCCTCCTGATTCTTCTGTTCCTCCTCCTCCGGTGACAGCTCCTCCTCCTCCTCCTCCCGTACCCTGAAGCTTGTTGACTCCATCTCAGATGCTTCTCTCGTTACCTGAGTCACCTTCCTGTGCAGTGCTCCACTCCCCTCCTCACTCTCTGGGGTCTTAGGCTCCTCTGTTTCTGGGGACACCAGGCCGTTACACACGGGTTGGGGAGGTGGAGACTCCTGACCATTTGACACCTTTTTTAACTCCTGTGGGTTTGATAATATTGACTCCTGTGGGTTTGATAATATTGACTCCTGTGGGTTTGACTCCTGAAGAAGACAGTGATCCTCTGCTGGGTCTGTGTTACCGTTGTGTTGGTCTTCCTCCTTCCACTGTGCCTTCCTCTCCTTTGTTTCATCTTCCTCAGGATGAAGGCCGTTAAAGTTCACCTCTACCTCAGTTATTATGCTTTCTGGTACGAACTGCGTCACCGCCGCACCCGCAATGTACGCTGGGTAAACAAGAAAAGAACACATTAGATTTAGTGGAGGCTGGACTAGTAGGTCCCTTCCAATTAGTCTGATTCTGTGTTCTTCTTCATCCTGGTCTTGGAGACCCACTGGGTGTGCAGGTTGTTGTCCCAGCCCAGCTGATTCAACTAATCAAGGGCTTGATAATGAGTAGATTAGTTGAGTCAGGTGCATCAGTGCTGAGCAAAAAAGCCTGTACAACCCAGTGTGGATCTCCAGGCCCATGATAGAAAAAGACTAATCTAACCAACTTTCCCTTGAGGGACAATAAAGTTGTAATGAGTTGAATTCCAGACACTCACCGGTTGTGTCTTGGCTGGCTATCTCCTGTAAGGAAACCTGTCTGAGAGGAACACAATATGGCCGCTGCTGTTTGGAAGAGACTGGAGACTCTGGGTCCTCTTCATCATCCTCCTCCTCCTCCTCCTCATCTCCCCTCCCCGGAGCCTTTTCCATCTCCTCCAGATCCAGAATGCACTTCTCCAATAGCTCCGCCTGACGCTTCTGCTTCTTCTTTAACTTCTTCTTCTTGTTCTTGGACATTTTGGCCACCTGGAGAAGAAGAGGAAGACGAACAGTGAGCCAGACAGAACACAACAGGGGTTCAGTAACAACCACAGGGGTTCAGTAACAACAACGACAGGGGTTCAGTAACAACAACGACAGGGGTTCAGTAACAACAACGACAGGGGTTCAGTAACAACAACCACAGGGGTTCAGTAACAACAACCACAGGGGTTCAGTAACAACAACCACAGGGGTTCAGTAACAACAACCACAGGGGTTCAGTAACAACAACCACAGGGGTTCAGTAACAACAACCACAGGGGTTCAGTAACAACAACCACAGGGGTTCAGTAACAACAACCACAGGGGTTCAGTAACAACAACCACAGGGGTTCAGTAACAACAACCACAGGGGTTCAGTAACAACAACCACAGGGGTTCAGTAACAACAACCACAGGGGTTCAGTAACAACAACCACAGGGGTTCAGTAACAACAACCACAGGGGTTCAGTAACAACAACCACAGGGGTTCAGTAACAACAACCACAGGGGTTCAGTAACAACAACCACAGGGGTTCAGTAACAACAACCACAGGGGTTCAGTAACAACAACCACAGGGGTTCAGTAACAACAACCACAGGGGTTCAGTAACAACAACAACAGGGGTTCAGTAACAACCACAGGGGTTCAGTAACAACAACAACAGGGGTTCAGTAACAACAACAAACAAATCTCAAGCAGAGGCAACTTACTGCTTTTGGAGCTGGCGCTGTGCTGACTGAAAAGAGACAATAGAACCAAGTAAGAATACAAAAGACTAATAACCTTGTGCCCAAACCTAGAAAAAGCAGGGCCTCCCAATAAACTGGAAGTAGAGCAGTGCATCACAGTACACCGTCTGTAATGTGGGTATAGCCCCTACCTGCGGACCCCGAGGGTGGGGGAGCCCCTGCTCTCTGCCACTCCGTAGCCTCCGCGGCCAGCCTCCTCACATAGGGCTCATTCACCGTCAACAGGATGTTCTCTGGCTTGATGTCAGTGTGGATGATCTCACACTTGGTGTGAAGGTAGTCCAGGCCTTGAAGAACCTGGATAACGTTACATTTTAGTCAATGATGGGGGGGGGGGGGGGGGGGGGGTCACCTTGGGGTCATGATAGGGGCTGCACCAAATGTTTGAGGTATTATAATAATTGATTATGCTTAATATTGTTCCACAGTTCTTTTCTAGTCTCTGCTTCTTATAAGAAACAGTCTGGGATGTGTGAGTTATTGCAGTCAAAACAGGGTGTCTGTGAGAAAGCGCCTCAAGGCTAAAAGAGATTAACAGACACAGAACCCTGCAGGGGAGGGAAAGAGATAAGAGACTAGTCAGACATACCACTATAAAGCAACTTGGGGGAGTGGACAATTACTGCGGAGCCCTTAGAAAACACTGGAACTATTGTTCTCTCCTGCAAGTTTGTATAACTGTATATGCATGGGCTTGGTCTCATGAGTAGAAGGTGTTGACGTAGGCAGTTACATCACTAGGGGTTCGACTGCAAGCATATTAAAGCAACTTGGACCCTTTCCTATTTTGCAGAACTTACTGGGGAAACATGCACGCTATGTTCCCGTTGTCAACTTCTGTCTGCAATTGCATCAATAAAGGTCTTTGATTGATTTACTTAAAGATATTGTCTGATTGCACCAATAAGCAACTGATTGACTAGGAACAAGGAACCTACCACAACGTCATTTAGCAGGCGCTCTTATCCAACGTGATTTACTTTCAGGGCATTCAATTAAGGTAGATAAAACAACCACATATCACAGATTGCAAGTAAAACCTTCAAACACTTATGGAAGAAACAGCTGTCTCTCATCACACATTGTTTAAATTAATGTGAAATTGAGCAATATTTGGTACTGGATTCTGTGATTAGGGTAGCCACGGTACTAATTACCCATCACTCTTGGTACTAGTTACCCATGGCGTGATGCTCTTGGTACTAGCTACCTGGCGTATGATGCTCTTGACGCAGGGCAGAGGAAGGCCCTGGTAGTTGGACTTGATGATCCACTTCAGTAGGTGGTGCCCCAGCACCTCAAACACCATGCACACATGAGTCCCGTTGATGCCGGAGATCTTGAAGTCATCCAGTAGCTGAACCACCATCTCCCTCTTGGGATCGTCAGGGTCCGTGTTTCTCACCTACGAAGCAAAGCCAGGAATAAAAAATAAAAAAACTTAATCAGAACAGATGTGTCTGAAAGGAAAATAAAAGGAGAACAAAAGGAGGCATTTTACAGATGAAAACATCAGGCTGATGTCATGTTGGGTATAAATGACTGTTAAGTTAGTACTCACAGATCTGAGCAGTTTGATCTCATCCACAGCTGTCTCGGTGTAATGCTCTGCACTCTTCACAACCTTCATAGCCACAAACCGCTTCAGCCTACAACACAGACTGTCAAGTCAGTCAAGCTGACACAGAAGACAGTCTCTCTCTGTCCCAAATGGACACTATTCCTTATATAGTCCAATACTTATGGCTGTGAGCCAATACAGTGCCATTTCAAAATGTGCTCCAAAGAAAACATCCACCGTTACATGTGTGTTAATTGACAGAGAAACAGAGGAGAAGAAGCTCTTACTGTATGTCCCAGGCCAGCCAGACAGTGGAGAAGTGTCCCCAGCCCAGCTTCCTGATCACATGGTACCTCCCATTGAACAGGTCTCCTATCTTTACATAGTGGTAGCCACCTAGACACGCAGCAGAGGGAGATTGATGACAGAAGAAAAGTTCAACATTCATTATTTTGTTATTAGGACTAATAATGTGAAATATATATATACATATATATATATATATATATATATATATATATATATATATATATATATATATATATACACACTGAACTAAAATATTAACATGCAACAATTTCAACAATTTTACTGAGTTACAGTACATGTAAGGAAATCAGTCAATTTAAATAAACGAATTAGGCCCTAATCTATGGATTTCACATGACTGGGCAGGGGTGCAGCCATGGGTGGCAATATGCCCACCCACTAAGGAGCCAGATCCAGCCAATCAGAATGCTTTTCCCTACAAAAAGAGCTTTATTACAGACAGAAATACTCCTCAGTTTCATCAGCTGTCCATTGTGAGGCCGGTTGGACGTACTGCCAAATTCTCTAAAATGAAGTTTAAGGCGGCTTATGGTAGAGAAATCAACATCTGGTGGACATTCCTGCAGTCAGCATGCCAATTGCACGCTCCCTCAAAACCTGAGACATCTGTGGCATTGTGTCATGTGACAAAACTACACATTTTAGAGTGGCCTTTTATTGTCCCCAGCACAAGGTGCACCTGTGTATTGATCATGCTGTTTAATCAGCTTCTTGATATGCCACACCTGTCAGCTGGGTGGATTATCTTGGCAAAGGAGAAATGTTCACTAACAGGGATGTAAACAAATATCTACACAAGAATATTACGCTTTTTGTGCGTATGGAACATTTCTGGGATCTTTAATTTAAGCTTTTATTTCATTAAAATGTAAATGTGTGAAATTTGCATTTAAATTCTGGAACTCTTCAAATATAATTTTGGATACTGTCGGTATTTCACTTATTTTCACCCAGATCCGAGTTCCGTGGCAACCGAGTGGAGTCTCGGGTACTTCCTGGAAGATCTCTAGGACATCGAGTGTATATAAGGACAATTCACCTTTGCAGTAGTCGTTGGGGTCTTCCTGCTCCTCGTCATCAGAGCCTAGGATCTCCTCAGGCTCATCTGGCTCCTGGGGAGAGGCCTCTGGCTGGGGCTGCTGCTGGGCTGCTGTCCCCCTGGGGTGGGCAGGATGCCTGGAAGATACACATGAATGTTATGACGGTATAACAACAATAACAGAACATAGTGCCTTCAGAAAGTATTCACACCCCTTGACTTATTCCACATTTTTTTGTGTTACAGCCTGAATTCAAAATGGATTAAAAATACTTTTCCCACCTACCTACACACAATACTCCATAATGACAAATTGAAAACATGTTTAGACAATTTTGCAAATGTACTGAAAATAAAATACAGAAGTGGTATTTACATAAGTATTCACACCCTTTGCTATGCCACTCCATTTGAGCTGCAGTGCATCCAATTTCCTTTTGATCATCCCTGAGATGTCGCTACAACTTGATTGGAGTCCACCTGTGGCCAATTCAACTGTTTGTACGTAATGTAAAAAGCAACACACCTGTCTATATAAAAAGGTCCTAATGTTAACAGTGCATGTCAGAGCAGAAACTATACCATGGAATCCAAGGAATTGTCCGTAGATCTCCGAGATAGATAGGGGTGGCAGGTAGCCTTGTGGTTAAAACATTGGGCAAGTAACAGAAAAGTTGTCAGCTCGGGGATTCGATCTAGCAAGGTAAAAATCTGTCGTTCTGCCCCTGAACAAGGCAGTTCTAGGCAGCCATTGTAAATAAGAATTAGTTCTTAACCGACTTGCCTAGTTAAATAAAGGTTAAATAAAATAAATAGAATGTTGATGAGGCACATATCTGGGGAAAGAGTAAAAAAAAAAAAAAAGTCTATAGCGTTGTAAGTTTCCAAAAGCACAGTGGTCTCCATCATTGGGGAATATAAAAAATACGGAACTACCAAGACTCTGTCTAGAGCTGGCCGTCTGACCAAACTGAGCAACCGGGCAAGAAGGACCTTGGTCAGGGAGGTGACCAAGAACCCAATGACCACTGATAGAACTACAGAGTACCTTGGCTGAGATGGGAGAACCTTCCAGGAGGACAACAGTCTCTACAGCACTTCACCCTTCTGGGCTTTATAGGACAGATGGAAGCCACTCCTGAGAAAAATGGTACATGACAGCACGCTTGGAGTTTGCAATTAGGCATGTGAGAGACTTCGAGCATAAAGATTATGGTCTAATGAGAAATAAAATGGAACTTTGGCCTGAATGCAAATCGCCATGTCTGGAGAAAACCAGGGACAGCTCGTCACCCATCTAACTATCCCTACCGTGAAGCATGGTGGTGGCAGCATCATGCTATGGGGGATGCTTTTCAGCATCAGGGACTGGGACACTGGTAAGGATAGAGGGAACAATGAATGGAACCAAATACAGGCAAATCCTTGATGATAACTTGCTTCGGAGTGCAAACAGACTCAGGCGAAGATTTTACGTTCCAACAGGACAATGACCCAAAGCAACGTTGGAATGGCTTCAGAACAAGAAGAATCTGAAAGTCCTTGAGAGGCCCAGCCAAAGCCCAGACTTGAATGCCATTGAAAATCTGTGGAAAGACTTGAAGATTGCTGTTCACCCCTGCGCCACATGTAATTTAACCGAGCTTGAGAAAATCCCCAAATCAAGATGACTCAAAGCTGACACAGACATACCCAAGATGACTCAAAGCTATAATCGCCACCAAAGGTGCTTCTACAAAGTATTGACTCAGGGGTGTGAATACTTATGCAAATTAGATATTTCTGTATTTAATTTAATAGATTTTCTACAATTTATAAAAACATGCTTTCACTTTGTCATTATGGGTTATTGTGTGTGTAGATAGGTGAGAGAGAAAAAAAATATTATGTAATCAATTCTGAACTCAGGCTGTAACAACAAAACATGGAATAAGACAAGCGGCATGAATACTTCCTGAAAGCACTGTTTTTAGAACAGAGGCCTCTGTTTCAGGTTGCTGCTGAGACGCTGTCCCCCTGAGGAGGGCCGGCTGCCTGGAGGACAGTCTAGTATGAGTGATGGGCCGGCTGCCTGGAGGACAGTCTAGTATGAGTGATGGGCCGGCTGCCTGGAGGACAGTCTAGTATGAGTGATGGGCCGGCTGCCTGGAGGACAGTCTAGTATGAGTGATGGGCCGGCTGCCTGGAGGACAGTCTAGTATGAGTGATGGGCCGGCTGCCTGGAGGACAGTCTAGTATGAGTGATGGGCCGGCTGCCTGGAGGACAGTCTAGTATGAGTGATGGGCCGGCTGCCTGGAGGACAGTCTAGTATGAGTGATGGGCCGGCTGCCTGGAGGACAGTCTAGTATGAGTGATGGGCCGGCTGCCTGGAGGACAGTCTAGTATGAGTGATGGGCCGGCTGCCTGGAGGACAGTCTAGTATGAGTGATGCAGTAACTACAGTAAAATAAGAACAAAATATAATATAGATTATCAGATTTTAACATAACTTCGTAATATGTCTTTATTGTCTTTTCTTTAATATTGTCTCGCACGCTATATGCAGTATTACATTTTACCACATCTTTCATAAAAATAGCCATTTTCCCATGGATGACACAAACTTTGTCCCCTCGAGATGAGTGCCTTGGCATTTACACTGACATTTGATACAGGACTGTTGCCCTTTCCATCCAAGACATGTCGACGCAGTGTGACAGCCAGCTAACTGCCTTACTGCTCTAGAAATAAACTCTAGTTATTCACATACATAGGATGACTCCAGTGAGGAAAACCATTGTTAGAAAAATACAAAAATTATTTTGTCAGAACTCTTTGCTTATCTAGGCTAATGTGAAGTTCCGTGACAATATTTGGATCTGGGTGCAGAGACTAGGCTGTGTCGTTCTGGGTGCAGAGACCAGGCTGTGTCGTTCTGGGTGCAGAGACCAGGCTGTGTCGTTCTGGGTGCAGAGACCAGGCTGTGTCGTTCTGGGTGCAGAGACCAGGCTGTGTCGTTCTGGGTGCAGAGACCAGGCTGTGTCGTTCTGGGTGCAGAGACCAGGCTGTGTCGTTCTGGGTGCAGAGACCAGGCTGTGTCGTTCTGGGTGCAGAGACCAGGCTGTGTCGTTCTGGGTGCAGAGACCAGGCTGTGTCGTTCTGGGTGCAGAGACCAGGCTGTGTCGTTCTGGGTGCAGAGACTAGCCTGTGTCGTTCTGGGTGCAGAGACTAGCCTGTGTCGTTCTGGGTGCAGAGACTAGCCTGTGTCGTTCTGGGTGCAGAGACTAGCCTGTGTCGTTCTGGGTGCAGAGACTAGCCTGTGTCGTTCTGGGTGCAGAGACCAGGCTGTGTCGTTCTGGGTGCAGAGACCAGGCTGTGTCGTTCTGGGTGCAGAGACCAGGCTGTGTCGTTCTGGGTGCAGAGACCAGGCTGTGTCGTTCTGGGTGCAGAGACCAGGCTGTGTCGTTCTGGGTGCAGAGACCAGGCTGTGTCGTTCTGGGTGCAGAGACCAGGCTGTGTCGTTCTGGGTGCAGAGACCAGGCTGTGTCGTTCTGGGTGCAGAGACCAGGCTGTGTCGTTCTGGGTGCAGAGACCAGGCTGTGTCGTTCTGGGTGCAGAGACCAGGCTGTGTCGTTCTGGGTGCAGAGGCCAGGCTGTGTCGTTCTGGGTGCAGAGGCCAGGCTGTGTCGTTCTGGGTGCAGAGGCCAGGCTGTGTCGTTCTGGGTGCAGAGACCAGGCTGTGTCGTTCTGGGTGCAGAGACCAGGCTGTGTCGTTCTGGGTGCAGAGACCAGGCTGTGTCGTTCTGGGTGCAGAGACCAGGCTGTGTCGTTCTGGGTGCAGAGACCAGGCTGTGTCGTTCTGGGTGCAGAGACCAGGCTGTGTCGTTCTGGGTGCAGAGACCAGGCTGTGTCGTTCTGGGTGCAGAGACTAGGCTGTGTCGTTCTGGGTGCAGAGACTAGGCTGTGTTGTGCTGGGTGCAGAGACTAGGCTGTGTTGTTCTGGGTGCAGAGACTAGGCTGTGTTGTTCTGGGTGCAGAGACTAGGCTGTGTCGTTCTGGGTGCAGAGACTAGGCTGTGTCGTTCTGGGTGCAGAGACTAGGCTGTGTTGTTCTGGGTGCAGAGACTAGGCTGTGTTGTTCTGGGTGCAGAGACCGTTGTTCTTTAGCAGAAACTGCCATAAGCTCTGATAATGCCTTAATTGGCAGGGCATTTCCACCATCCATAATGTCACGCTTCAGTTAACCCGTGCTGAGAACCTCATCGTTCTCCTGCTGTTATAAATATAGCAGCACAGCAGATAGGCATTACATAACATAGGACGTCTGCCATGTGTGATGGCATAGTGTGGGTCGGCTGTTGGGGTTCAACCACAACGATCTTCATCTTTTCTATAACAGGACTAGGGTTGCACATTTTGGGGAACATTCTGGAGGTGGAAACTTTCCGTGGTAATTAACAGGAATATATGCAAATTAATATTAATACCATTTAAAATTTAGATATTTTTTTGCATTGGATATATTTATCATATGGAGACAGAAACATAAACCTTTTACCTTATAATAAGTAGACAATTGCAAATGATTATATAATTCCAATAGAAAAAATATATATATAATTTAGTTACGATTTGAACTAATTAAATGAGTTGACTCTTCACATGGGATGATTTCACTGAACAAAAGGGAATATTGAATGATCCATCGCATCTCCCCAAAACGTTTTCAACATAGTCGTGGCCAAAAGTTTTGAGAATTAAACAAATATTAATTTCCACAAAGTCTGCTGCCTCAGTTTGTATGATGGCAATTTGCATATACTCCAGAATGTTATGAAGAGTGATCAGATTCATTGAAATTAATTGCAAAGTCCCTCTTTCCATGCAAATGAACTGAATCCCAAAAACCATTTCCACTGCATTTCAGCCCTGCCACAAAAGGACCAGCTGACATCATGTCAGTGATTCTCTCTTTAACACAGGTGCGAGTGTTGACAAGGACAAGGCTGGAGATCACTCTGTCACGCTGATTGAGTTCGAATAACAGACTGGAAGCTTCAAAAGGAGGGTGGTGCTTGGAATCATTGCTCTTCCTCTGTCAGCCATGGTTACTTGCAAGCCATGGTTACTTGCAAGGTTACTTGCCATCATCATTGCTTTGCACAAAAAGGGCTTCACAGGCAAGGATATTGCTGCCAGTAAGATTGCACCTAAATCAACCATTTATCGGATCATCAAGAACTTCAAGGAGAGCGGTTCCATTGTTGTGAAGAAGGCTTCAGGGCGCCCAAGAAAGTCCAGTAAGCGCCAGGACCGTCTCCTAAAGTTGATTGAGCTGCGGGATCGGGGCACCACCAGTACAGAGCTTGCTCAGGAATAGCAGCAGGCAGGTGTGAGTGCATCTGCACCGCACAGTGAGGCGAAGACTTTTGGAGGATGGCCTGGTGTCACGGGCAGCAAAGGTGTCACGGGCAGCAAAGAAGCCACTTCTCTCCAGGAAAAACATCAGGGACAGACTGATATTCTGCAAAAGGTACAGGGATTGGACTGCTGAGGACTGGGGTAAAGTAATATTCTCTGATGAATCCCCTTTCCGACTGTTTGGGGCATCCGGAAAAAAGCTTGTCCGGAGAAGACAAGCTACCATCAGTCCGGTGTCATGCCAACAGTAAAGAATGGTACCAACACATCATCCGAGAACAACTTCACCCAACCATCCAGGAACAGTTTGGTGACGAACAATGCTTTTTCCAGCATGATGGAGCACCTTGCCATAAGTCAAAGTGATAACTAAGTGGCTCGGGGCACAAAACATCGATATTTTGGGTCCATGGCCAGGAAACTCCCCAGACCTTAATCCCATTGAGAACGTGGTCAATCCTCAAGAGGCGGGTGGACAAACAAAACCCCACAAATTCTGACAAACTCCAAGCAATGATTATGCAAGAATGGGCTGCCATCTGTCAGGATGTGGCCCAGAAGTAAATTGACAGCATGCCAGGGCAGATTGTAGACATCTTGAAAAAGAAGGGTCAACACTGCAAATATTGACTTTTTGCATCAAATTCATGTAATTGTCAATAAAAGCATTTGACACTTATGAACTGCTTGTAATTATACTTCAGTATTCCATAGTAACATCTGACAAAAATATCTAGACACACTGAAGCAGCAAACTGTGGAAATTAATATTTGTGTCATTCTCAACTTTTGGCCACGACTCTACATCTGTAAAATGATAGTCTAGAAAGAAAAGCTTTGGTTGTCTTCCTCTCAGGCTTCCATGTCTTCTCCCTGGACCCCCTCAATGTCCACCTCTTGAACATCAGACTGAGGCCTCATCTTCACTGTCACTTTCCAACATTGTTGAGGATGGCTCGTTGTCAGGGTCAAAAGCCTCAAATTTGCCCAGATGGCCACCAATTTTTCAACCCTTTTATTGGTCAGCCTGTTTACATTTACATTTAAGTCATTTAGCAGACGCTCTTATCCAGAGCGACTTACAAATTGGTGCATTCACCTTATGATATCCAGTGGAACAACCACTTTACAATAGTGCATCTAACTATTTTAAGGGGGGGGGGGTTAGAAGGATTACTTTATCCTATCCTAGGTATTCCTTAAAGAGGTGGGGTTTCAGGTGTCTCCGGAAGGTGGTGATTGACTCCGCTGACCTGGCGTCGTGAGGGAGTTTGTTCCACCATTGGGGTGCCAGAGCAGCGAACAGTTTTGACTGGGCTGAGCGGGAACTGTACTTCCTCAGAGGTAGGGAGGCGAGCAGGCCAGAGGTGGATGAACGCAGTGCCCTTGTTTGGGTGTAGGGCCTGATCAGAGCCTGAAGGTACGGAGGTGCCGTTCCCCTCACAGCTCCGTAGGCAAGCACCATGGTCTTGTAGCGGATGCGAGCTTCAACTGGAAGCCAGTGGAGAGAGCGGAGGAGCGGGGTGACGTGAAAGAACTTGGGAAAGTTGAACACCAGACGGGCTGCGGCGTTCTGGATGAGTTGTAGGGGTTTAATGGCACAGGCAGGGAGCCCAGCCAACAGCGAGTTGCAGTAATCCAGACGGGAGATGACAAGTGCCTGGATTAGGACCTGCGCCGCTTCCTGCGTGAGGCAGGGTCGTACTCTGCGAATGTTGTAGAGCATGAACCTACAGGAACGGGTCACCGCCTTGATGTTAGTTGAGAACGACAGGGTGTTGTCCAGGATCACGCCAAGGTTCTTAGCACTCTGGGAGGAGGACACAATGGAGTTGTCAACCGTGATGGCGAGATCATGGAACGGGCAGTCCTTCCCCGGGAGGAAGAGCAGCTCCGTCTTGCCGAGGTTCAGCTTGAGGTGGTGATCCGTCATCCACACTGATATGTCTGCCAGACATACAGAGATGCGATTCACCACCTGGTTATCAGAGGGGGGAAACTGTTGCATGCTTTGGTGTGTGTGTGTTCCCAAACAAGGACCAGTTGCACTCTGAGGCAGCTGATGTTGGTGGGATTTGGAGGATGATGGAGGGAACAGGGGATAGAGCCTCAGATCCACAAAGTCCCTTCCACCAGGAGGCTGATGAGATATGTTGGCACGACTGCCATATTGCATCTCCATCCCAAAGACCTTGCTTGGAAGTGTACTTCGCCAGACTGCCAAGAACCTTGCCCTCATCCAGGCCAAGGTGGAGAGACATGGTAGTGATGACGCCATAGGCCTTGTTGATCTCTGCACCAGACAGGATGCTCATTTTCGCCTCGAAAAGAAGTAGAGGGACTTTTGTCAGAGGTTGCTTGTTGTGAGCATTGAGGGAACTTTATTCACTTGACCAGATGATTCTGCATCTTCATTGCATTCTTCACATATGATTTGGCACAGTATTTGCAAATGTCCACAGCTTTTCCTTCTACATTAGCTGCAGTGAAATGTCTCCACACATCAGATAGTCCCCGTGGCATTTTCCTGTAAGGATTAGAAACAAATTAGTAAAAAAATAAATATATATATATATATATATATATACACACACACACACACAATTCCATGTACAGATAAATAGTTAAGCAGTTAGATTAAACTCCTTTGCAAGATAAATGTTTTAAAATGAAACATGTATGGAAACAGGTGTATTAACACTCCTCAGTTAGCAGGCTCAAGCAAGCTAAACCCCACATGGTAGCAAAAACTAACTAGCAGAAATTTTCAACAAGTTAAAAATTATTTCAACACACTTTGCTGTAAGCTACTAATTACTAATTAACGAAAAATGACACGTCATCAAATATATTCACCCCACCCAGAATTGTAATCAAAACTTACCAGAAAGCATGTAGTCCTTGGCTCAGACAGTGTAGTAATGTGGGCTCAATAACATCTCATTAGTGTGCAAGATCTTGAAAATCTGCTGTACATGTGATGGAAGAATGCACCGAGCATGCAGATGGTTGCAATTCCATTGAATTGGGGATAGTTTAACCAAAATATGCCACAAGACCTAGAATTGCCTTATGCGTATCCCACAAAAAAGGTTCACAGTTAAGTTAATTTTTTTGATGAATTTAAGCAAAATTCCCCAAAATCCCGGGCTTAACTTCAAGGAAAACTCCCGGAAAAATACCACAAATTTACCGGAAAGTTTACGACCCTTCGCAACCCTAAACAGGATGAACTAAAATACTGTACGTCATTCACAATATTCAAAATGGGTGTAATAGGATTACTTGAGGTATGTCATTCTGGACAGGGCCAAGAGTCACCAACATGTGTACTAAACTGTGTACCTGCCGTAACGGGGATAATCTGACCCAGTTACTTCTGCCGGCTTTATATCTTGTGATATATAATTAGGTACTGATTTACTGTAGACCTGGGACACCAATTAACAAATTAACTGAGTACAAGTAACTGTCAGATGGAAACAAAAAAACAGAAGTGCATTCAGACCCCCAGGAGTAGCCCCGCTGTATGGATTCAGACACCCAGGAGTAGCCCCGCTGTATGGATTCAGACCCCCAGGAGTAGCCCTGCTGTATGGATTCAGACCCCCAGGAGTAGCCCCGCTGTATGGTTTCAGACCCCCAGGAGTAGCCCCGCTGTATGGTTTCAGACCCCCAGGAGTAGCCCCGTTGTATGGATTCAGACCCCCAGGAGTAGCCCCGCTGTATGGATTCAGACCCCCAGGAGTAGCCCCGCTGTATGGATTCAGACGTCCATATCTGCCTTGGGCGTGCCGTGGAGTCACAACCACACACAGGTGTGATGTCACTATGTAAATATTGATATTTTTAGCTCATGACATTTACAGATACGCTGCATTCCTTCTGCCTACAGAGAATAGATTAGCCAGAGGCCATATAGTTCAAACAGTCAAAGCCTATAATGAATCAACTGCTGCTTTGCAAACCAAAAGGACAGGTATCATTCAAAGTCTTTCTAGAAACTTCCCACAAACCATGCGCTGCATTTTCTATGACATCACATACACGGTGTACAAAATATTAAGAAAACCGCCTTAATATTTGGTTGCACCCCCTTTTGCCCCCAGAACAGCCCCAATTCATCGGGGCATGCACTCTACAAGGTGTCGAAAGCGTTCCACAGGGATACTGGCCCATGTTGTCTCCAATGCTTCCCACAGTTATGTCAAGTTGGCTGGATATCCTTTGGGCGGTGGACCATGCTTGATACAGACAGGAAACTGTTGAGCATAAAAAAAACAGCAGTGTTGCAGTTCTTGACACCGGTGCGCCTGGCACCTACTACCCCCCCCCCCTCTGAATGGCACACACAGACAATCTCAAAGCTTAAAAATCTTTATTTAACCTGTCTCCTCCCCTTCATCTACACTGATTGAAGTGGATTTAACAAGTGACATCAATAAGGGATCATAGCTTTCACCTGGTCAGTGTCATGAAAACAGGAACCCTCAACCCCTCTGAAAGAGAAGAGGTGTAGGCTGTGTCTTTGGCATGTAAGAGAGAAATGGTAATGGTGTCTTTTTGTGGGCAACAACTTTGTCATAGTTCGTTGGTCACAGCCTACAGGGAAATTTATGTTTTTATTTTATATAAACACTGAAAATAAGGTCTGTGGTAAACACAAGCATAGGAGAACTTATTTCATTTTGTTCTATCAGCTAACATAACTGTGAATTTTGAAGCATTTAGGTAACAAAGAGAAGCAAAAAAAAAAAAATGCTTCACAAGTCATGTTAAATTATTTATATAATCAGAACAAAATGTATAAGATCTCATCAGCCTAGAATAACCTCAGACCTTCATTTCAGCATTTATCCCAACACCGTATTCTTCCTCATAGGAATGGCTGAACAAACCAGAGGTAACTCATTTCCGTTTTTTTAGGACTACAAGTTCGCGAGCTCTATTGTCTCACTGAAAAAAGAAAAGTAGACCAGGATTATATTTTCAGAAAACCGAGGCAGGTTTCCTTAATTTTTTACCTGGGCCCCTCTCTGCCATTTTCCCAACTGTCAACAACTATGGCGTAGTGGTGGAGAGTCGACTCCAAAATAATTGATTCCTTGACTCCCAATTCCGCAAGGAATCGACTCCTAAGAGTCAGTATTTTTGGAACGGAGGACACTGATTAGTTGCCGTACTTCCGAAAACACCAACACTTGCATCTTTTATAGTGAGCTAGCGAGGGACGGAGAGAGAGGAGAGGGGCACAGTATAGGCAGGTCAGCCACCATGCAGACAGTCAGAACCGTGCACTAGGCCCATCTATCAGTATAGGCAGGTCAGCCACCATGCAGACAGTCAGAACCATGCACTAGGCCCATCTATCAGTATAGGCAGGTCAGCCACCATGCACAGTCAGAAGCGTGCACTAGGCCCATTATCAACAATCAAAAGCTGTATCTTGCAATTTCTTGGTTTGCAATTTCTCACAACTTCAGGAATGCAGGGCCTATCATCAATGAATAGGCTAGGATATTGAAATGAGCAAGATGCAATACTTCACACTCACACAGTATCTGCGAATGTTGGCTTCACGCATAACCAGGGGAAACAAAAACAGCAGAGAAGTCCACCCACTTCTGTTTTCTGTCAGCATCTACGTCATATTGCTGAGTGTATCTTTACACAACTTTCCCCAGGCCTATATAGACCATTGTCTCGTTAGGCTATAACACAGAAAATCATCTGTTTTGTGATAACGGCACAGTGATATAAATTGTGAGGGGTAAAATTATTTTGTTTATACGGTCAGACCCCTAATACTGCCACAACAACACTTGAAATTACAGAGGGTTTCACTCGGTTGTGTGTTGCTTTGGATTTGAACCAAAGCCGTAGTTTGCCATTTAGGTCAAAAAGTAAATGTCTTTGTCGTGTTGTCTTGTTTACATAACGGCCTTTTAGCAAACAGAATGGATGATTTGGAGTGGAATTTTTTAACACATGCTTCCTTCTTTTCAACTTTGTCATACTGGCCAGTAATGTGGAGTGAACGCAATGTAGATCCTTTCGTAATTTCAAGTGTTGTGGTGGCAGCATCATGTTATGGGTATGCGTATCACCCGCAGGGATTGGGGAGTTTGTCAGGATGATCAAAATAAATATGAAAGGAGCAAAGGCCAGGTAACATGACACCTCAGTCTTCTGAAAACATTGTATTTAAGACAAACCAGAATGGCTTTCAAAGAGGTGTTGTGTTCCTGAATGGTCCAGTCTCCTTCCTGATTTAAATCTGCTTTAAAAAGATAATCTGAGACAACGTTTGACAATTGCTGTCCATCAATGATTCCCAACTAGATTTACTGAGCTTGAGGAATTTTGACCATAAAAAAGGATATACAGTATGTGGCCCTAACAGTTGTGCAAGGTCGGTAGATTATTACTCAGTACAATTCACAGCTGCCAAAAGGTGCTTCACCAAGTATTAACTATGGGATGTGAAGACAATCAATACATCATCATTTTGTATTTCTAAGTGGAATAGGTTGTGTAGCTCGATAGGGGAAAATGTTAATGTAATCCCTTTTTATTTTAAGGCAGCAAAATGTGAAGACTGTGCAAGGGGTGTGGAGAGTTTCACTAGCAACTGTACTTCAACCTAAATAAATAACTAGGTGTTATGGTGTGTGTGGTAGAAAACGGATGGCTATTGCAAAATCAGAACGTCTGCTGTACAGTCTGGAGTGGAGAGCAACAGACTGCACGTGTAGTTTAGTAGTAATGGGACTGTCACAGACCACAACGCCCAGTCAGTCAGTACTTTTTAGGACACGACGGAAACTGACGACGGAAACTGGACCTCGGGCCTCCAACTAATTCAATGCCTTGGTAAAAACAAATGCCTGTGTCATTAGATATAGCCAAGTGTAGCGCAGCAAGGCATGTTTGTTGACCAGTATGTTTGTGCACTGCAGAATGACTCACTTCTTGCTGGACTTCTTCGCTTTTGCCCTCTTCTTCCTCGCTTGAAGAGCTAGAACTAATGCAATGAAAGACATGTATTCAATATCTAGGTAGCCATCACTTCACTGGTTAACCAGTATATTTAGCTAGCTATGTTTCCATGTAGTGACTCACTGGAAGGAACGTTATGTGCTTGCTAGATATCCAACGACATTTGAAAGCTGGCTTGTGAGGTAACTAGCAAATGAATTATTAGCCAGCTAATATTAGCCACAGTTGTTAACTAACTATTGTCGCAGGAAACATTGTTAGACAAATGAAATTGTGGTCGCATTAGCTACATAAGTGAGCTACCTTACTGGTTGAAGATATTCAATAACGTCCTCTTTTAAAAAGAGACAACTGCGATGTTAGCGTGCAACCACCACTCACTGAATATCTGCTAATGCCAATCGCACAAACAAATACATGACTCCCTCCACGTTTACTCAATTACTTTGTCATAGTTTGCAATGACATTAAACCAATGGATTGTAATTAAGGGGTCAGGTTGATGGTACTAGCTTAGTTAGCATTAGCTAGCTGCGCCAGTGCGTGCCTGGCGTTCAGTTTAGGGGACATGCAATTCCACAAAACATTTCGTACATAAGAGTACGTCGATACAATAAACAGTAACTTTAAATACGACACTAAAATCACGTTTGTTAATATATATTATGTGAACACCAAACTGATTAATTGTGTATTTTATGCCTTTATAACAATTACCTTTTCTCTCCATGTTGACCGGGTTGCTCGCAGATCTTCGTTCTGCCAACAGCACACAGGATGACGTCACGTGCATATGTAATGACAAAACCTTCAAATTAAAAGCCCACGTTTCAACACCAACAAAACCGACGCATACGCAACTATGTGGCAAACAGACGGGGTTGGCTTCGATTGTTGACAACATGTAAACTATATTTGGTCTCCAATGTTTATTGAAAACATAAATACATCTCTGGATGTATTTATGGATGTATCTGGATGTATCTAACTCGGATAAAACAGAGATGCTTGTTCTAGGTCCCAAGAAACAAAGAGATCTTCTGTTGAATCTGACAATTAATCTTGATGGTTGTACAGTCGTCTCAAATAAACTGTGAAGGACCTCGGCGTTACTCTGGACCCTGATCTCTCTTTTGACAAACATATCAAGACTGTTTCAAGGACAGCTTTTTTCCATCTACGTAACATTGCAAAAATCAGAAACTTTCTGTCCAAAAATGATGCAGAAAAATGTATCCATGCTTTTGTTACTTCTAGGTTAGACTACTGCAATGCTCTACTTTCCGGCTACCTGGATAAAGCACTAAATAAACTTCAGTTAGTGCTAATTACGGCTGCTAGAATCCTGAATAGAAGCAAAAAAAATAATCATATTACTCCAGTGCTAGCCTCCCTACACTGGCTTCCTGTTAAGGCAAGGGCTGATTTCAATGTTTTACTGCTAACCTACAAAGCATTACATGGGTTTGCTCCTACCTATCTTTCCGATTTGGTCCTGCCGTACATACCTACACGTACGCTACCTACACGTAAGACGCAGGCCTCCTAATTATCCCAAAAATTTCCAAGCAAACAGCTGGAGGCAGGGCTTTCTCCTATAGATCTCAATTTTTATGGAATGGTCTGCCTACCCATGTGAGAGACGCAGACTCGGTCTCAACCTTTAAGTCTTTACTGAAGACTTATCTCTTCAGTAGGTCATATGATTGAGTGTAGTCTGGCCCAGGAGTGTGAAGGTGAACGGAAAGGCTCTGGAGCAACGAACCGCCCTTGCTGTCTCTGCCTGGCCGGTTCCCCTCCACTGGGATTCTCTACCTCTAACCCTATTACAGGGGCTGAGTCACTGGCTTACTGGTGCTCTTTCATGCCGTCCCTAGGAGGGGTGCGTCACTTGAGTGGGTTGAGTTACTGACGTGATCTTCCTGTCTGGGTTGGCACCCCCCCTTGGTTTGTGCTGTGGTGGAGATCTTTGTGGGCTATACTCGGCCTTGTCTCAGGATTGTAAGTTGGTGGTTGAAGATATCCCTCTAGTGGTGCGGGGGCTGTGCTTTGGCAAAGTGGGTGGGGTTATATCCTTCCTGTTTGGCCCTGTCCGGGGGTATCATCGGATGGGGCCACAGTGTCTCCTGACCCCTCCTGTCTCAGCCTCCAGTATTTATGCTGCAGTAGTTTGTGTCGGGGGGCTAGGGTCAGTTGGTTATATCTGGAGTACTTCTCCTGTCTTATCCAGTGTCCTGTGTGAATTTAAGTATGCTCTCTCTAATTCTCTCCTTCTCTCTTTCTTTCTCTCTCTCTGAGGACCTGAGCCCTAGGACCATACGTCAGGACTACTGGGCATGATGACTCCTTGCTGTCCCCAGTCCACCTGGCCTTGCTGCTGTTCCAGTGTCAACTGTTCTGCCTGCAGTTATGGAACCCCTACCTGTCCCAGACCTGCTGTTTTCAACTCTTAATGATCGGCTATGAAAAAGCCAACTGACATTTATTCCTGATTATTATTTGACCATGCTTGTCACTTATGAACATTTTGAACATCTTGGCTCTCTCTAATTCTCTCCTTCTCTCTTTCTTTCTCTCTCTCGGAGGACCTGAGCCCTAAGACCATACGTCAGGACTACCGGGCATGATGACTCCATGCTGTCCCCAGTCCACCTGGCCTTGCTGCTGTCCCAGTTTCAACTGTTCTGCCTGCGGTTATGGAACCCCTACCTGTCCCAGACCTGCTGTTTTCAACTCTTAATTATCGGCTATGAAAAGCCAACTGACATTTATTCCTGATTATTATTTGACCATGCTTGTCATTTATGAACATTTTGAACATCTTGGCCATGTTCTGTTATAATCTCCACCCGGCACGGCCAGAAGAGGACTGGCCACCCCTCATAGCCTGGTTCCTCTCTAGGTTTCTTCCTAGGTTTTGGCCTTTCTAGGGAGTTTTTCCTAGCCACCGTGCTTCTACACCTGCATTGCTTGCTGTTTGGGGTTTTAGGCTGGGTTTCTGTACAGCACTTCGAGATATTAGCTGATGTACGAAGGGCTATATAAAATAAACTTGATTGATTGATTGATTGATCTCCATAGACAAACATTGGCAGTAGAATGGCCTGTACAGAAAAGCTCATTGACTTTCAACATGGCACCGTCATAGGATGCCACTTTTCCAAACAAGTCAGTTCATCATATTTCTGCACTGCTAGAGCTGTCTGGTCAACTGTAAGTGCTGTTATTGTGAAGTGGAAACGTCTAGGGGCAACAACGGCTCAGCCACGAAGTGGTAGGCCACACAAGTTCACAGAACGGGACCGCCGAGTGCTGAAGCACATAGTGCATAAAAATCATATGTCCTCGGTTGCAACACTCACTACCGAGTTCCAAACTGCCTCTGGAAGCAACGTCAGCACAAGAACTGTTTGTCGGGAGCTTCATGAAATTGGTTTCTATGGCCGAGCAGCCGCACACAAATCTAAGATCATCATGCGCAATGCCAAGTGTCGGCTGGGGTCGTGTAAAGCTCACCGCCATTGGACTCTGGAGCAGTGGAAACGCGTTCTCTGGTGGGATGAATCACGCTTCACCATCTGGCAGTCCGACAGACGAATCTGGGTGTTTGGCGGATGCCAGGAGAACGCTACCTGCCCGAATGCATAGTGCCAACTGTAAAGTTTGGTTGAGGAATAATGTTCTGGGGCTGTTTTTCATTGTTCGGGCTAGGTCCCTTAGTTCCAGTGCAGGGAATCTTAACGCTACAGCATACAATGACATTCTAGACAATTCTGTGCTTTTAACTTTATGGCAACAGTTTGGGGAAGGCCCTTTCCTGTTTCAGCATGACAATGCCCCCGTGCACAAAGCGATTTCCACACAGAAATGGTTTGTCGAGTTCAATGTGGAAGAACTTGACTGACCTGCACAGAGCCCTGACCTCAACTACATCGAATACCTTTGGGATTAAATGGAATGCTGACTGCAAACCAGGCCTAATCGCCCAACATCAGTGCCCGACCTCACTAATGCTCTTGTGGCTGAATGGAATTAAGTCCCTGCAGAAATGTTCCAACATCTAGTGGAAAGCCTTCCCAGAAGAGTGAAGGCTGTTATAGCAGCAAAGGGGGGACCAACTCCATATGCATGGCCATGATTTTGGAATGAGATGTTCGACGAGCACCACAACAACTCACATGCTTCTGCCCCATTTAAGTATGCACATCCTTTTAGTAATGTTGTCAGTTTACCCATCTATAACTGATTCAAAAGATATACTTAAAAAAAAATCAATGGCCACATTTATTGTGCTAATAAAATGCAATAAGTAATTTATCAAAACAAATAAATGTTATTTTTTAAGACCAATAATGAAAAAAATACAAGACTGGTATGTTAAGGATATTGTACTGTAGAGAAAAAAAACCTCACAATCGGTCTCAGCTAGAAGGGTGGAAATTATTCAGTAATGTCTCGACTAACCAAATATGATTTGTTGTTTAGGGGGACTGTGTCACACAGACTGCTGCTGGCTTTTTACTCTACCTTCTCCATTGCTTTTTACTCTGCCCTCTCCATTGCTTTTTACTCTGCCCTCTCCATTGCTTTTTACTCTGCCCTCTCCATTGCTTTTTACTCTGCCCTCTCCATTGCTTTTTACTCTGCCCTCTCCATTGCTTTTTACTTCGCCCCTCCATTGCTTTTTACTCTGCCTTCTCCATTGCTTTTTACTTCGCCCCCTCCATTGCCCCCAATGCAATAGAGCTCGTCAGCTTGTAGTCCTAAAACCTGGAAAGGAGTTACCTCTGGTTCTTTCAGTCATTCATATGGGGAAAATTAATTGGGAAAGAATAGGACATTGGGATAAACGCGAAAGAAAGGTCTGACGTTCACACAGGCTTGGGAGATCTTATACGTTTTGTTCTATGAGATATCAAATCAAATTGTATTAGTCACATACGCCAAATACAGCAGGTGTAAACCTTACAGTGAAATTCTTACTTACGAGCCCCTAACCGACAATGCAGTTTCAAAACAATACAGATAAGAATAAGAGATAAAAGTAACAAGTAATTAAAGAGGAGCAGTAAAAAATAACAGTATATACAGGTGGGTGCCGCTACAGAGTCAATCAGTTAATATGACCTTTATGAATTATGAAGCAATTATGTGCTTTTTATGATTCCATAAATGCTTCAAAATGCAGAAAAAGTGACGTTAGCTCATGAAGATTATCTCATAGAACAAAACGTATAAGATTTCCCAAGTCTGTGTTTACCACAGACCTTATGTTCGGCGTTTATCCAAAAATCCTACCAAAAAAAACCACATTAATTTCCCCATAGTTTCCAACGAACCACGGAGTTAGTGCCTACAAAAAGACGTCATTACTATTGCCCCTCTATACACTGTATTACATATTGGGCTATAGAGGGGAAAAACCTTACTGTCTCAGCTAAAGTGGGGTGAAAAGGTAGTAGTAGGGTCTCTACTAATCAAATATGTTTAGGTTTTGAGAGGGACTCATGTACATATTTAGCTGCATGGCATATTCCCCCTCCTTTTAAATATGTTTGAACACTAAATGCACTAAATGACTGATAGGGGGCACTAGATGACTGATAGGGGGCACTAGACGGCTGATCCTTAACCAACAGAAAAACCTCCTATGGCGTTCTGCATTAGCATCGAACAGCCCCCGTGATATGCAACCTTTCAGGGAAGCTAGAAACCAATATACACAGGCAGTTAGAAAAGCCAAGGCTAGCTTTTTCAAGCAGAAATTTGCTTCCTGCAACACAAATTCAAAAAAGTTCTGGGACACTGTAAAGTCCATGGAGAATAAGAACACCTCCTCCCAGCTTCCAACTGCACTGAAGATAGGAAACACTGTCACCACCGACAAATCCACTATAATTGAGAATTTCAATAAGCATTTTTCTACGGCTGGCCATGCTTTCCACCTGGCTACCCCTACCCCGGTCAACAGCACTGCCCTCCCCTCTGCTACTCGCCCAAGCCTTCCCCATTTCTCTTTCTCCCAAATACAGTCAGCTGATGTTCTGAAAGAGCTGCAAAATCTGGACCCTTACAAATCAGCCGGGCTAGATAATCTGGACCCTTTCTTTCTAAAACTATCTGCTGAAATTGTTGCCACCCCTATTACTAGCCTTTTCAACCTCTCTTTCGTGTCGTCTGAGATTCCCAAAGATTGGAAAGCAGCTGCGGTTATCCCCCTCTTCAAAGGGGGGGACACTCTTGACCCTAACAGCTACAGACCTATATCTATCCTACCCTGCCTTTCTAAGGTCTTCGAAAGCCAAGTCAACAAACAGATTACCGACCATTTCGAATCCCACCATACCTTCTCCGCTATGCAATCTGGTTTCAGAGCTGGTCATGGGTGCACCTCAGCCACGCTCAAGGTCATAAACGATATCTTAACCGCCATCGATAGGAAACAATACTGTGCAGCCGTATTCATTGACCTGGCCAAGGCTTTTGACTCTGTCAATCACCACATCCTCATCGGCAGACTCGACAGCCTTGGTTTCTCTAATGATTGCCTCGCCTGGTTCACCAACTACTTCTCTGATCGAGTTCAGTGTGTCAAATCGGAGGGTCTGTTGTCCGGGCCTCTGGCAGTCTCTATGGGGGTGCCACAGGGTTCAATTCTTGGACCGACTCTCTTCTCTGTATACATCAATGATGTCGCTCTTGCTGCTGGTGATTCTCTGATCCATCTCTACGCAGACGACACTATTCTGTATACTTCTGGCCCTTCTTTTGACACTGTGTTAACAACCCTCCAGACGAGCTTCAATGCCATACAACTCTCCTTCCGTGGCCTCCATTTGCTCTTAAATACAAGTAAAACTAAATGCATGCTCTTCAACCGATCGCTGCCTGCACCTGCCCGCCTGTCCAACATCACTACTCTGGACGGCTCTGACTTAGAATATGTGGACAACTACAAATACCTAGATGTCTGGTTAGACTGTAAACTCTCCTTCCAGACTCACATCAAACATCTCCAATCCAAAGTTAAATCTAGAATTGGCTTCCTATTCCGCAACAAAGCATCCTTCACTCATGCTGCCAAACATACCCTTGTAAAACTGACCATCCTACCAATCCTCGACTTCGGTGATGTCATTTACAAAATAGCCTCCAAAACCCTACTCAATAAATTGGATGCAGTCTATCACAGTGCCATCCGTTTTGTCACCAAAGCCCCATATACTACCCACCACTGCGACCTGTACACTCTCGTTGGCTGGCCCTTGCTTCATACTCGTCGCCAAACCCACTGGCTCCAGGTCATCTACAAGACCCTGCTAGGTAAAGTCCCCCCTTATCTCAGCACGCTGGTCACCATAGCAGCACCTACCTGTAGCACGCGCTCCAGCAGGTATATCTCTCTGGTCACCCCCAAAACCAATTCTTCCTTTGGCCGTCTCTCCTTCCAGTTCTCTGCTGCCAATGACTGGAACGAACTACAAAAATCTCTGAAACTGGAAACACTTATCTCCCTCACTAACTTTAAGCACCAGCTGTCAGAGCAGCTCATAGATTACTGCACCTGTACATAGCCCATCTATAATTTAGCCCAAACAACTACCTCTTTACCTACTGTATTTATTTATTTATTTTGCTCCTTTGCACCCCATTATTTCTATCTCTACTTTTTCTATCTCTACTCTACTTTTTTTTTTTACTTGCAATATTGTATTTACTTCGCCACCATGGCCTTTTTATATTTTTATTTATTTAAATATATATTTTGTTTGCCTTCACCTCCCTTATCTCACCTCACTTGCTCACATTGTATATAGACTTATTTTTCACTGTATTATTGACTGTATGTTTGTTTTACTCCATGTGTAACTATGTGTTGTTGTATGTGTCGAACTGCTTTGCTTTATCTTGGCCAGGTCGCAATTGTAAATGAGAACGTGTTCTCAATTTGCCTACCTGGTTAAATAAAGGTGAAATAAAATAGGGGGCACTAGATGACTGATAGGGGGCACTAGATGACTGATAGGGGGCACTAGATGACTGATAGGGGGCACTAGAATACTGATAGGGGGCACTAGATGACTGATAGGGGGCACTAGATGACTGATAGGGGGCACTAGATGACTGATAGGGGGCACTAGAATACTGATAGGGGGCACTAGATGACTGATAGGGGGCACTAGATGACTGATAGGGGGCACTAGAATACTGATAGGGGGCACTAGATGACTGATAGGGGGCACTAGATGACTGATAGGGGGCAGTAGAATACTGATAGGGGGCACTAGAATACTGATAGGGGGCACTAGATGACTGATAGGGGGCACTAGAATACTGATAGGGGGCAGTAGAATACTGATAGGGGGCACTAGAATACTGATAGGGGGCACTAGATGACTGATAGGGGGCACTAAATGACTGCTAGGGAGCACTAGATGACTTATAGGGGGCACTAAATGACTGCTAGGGGGCACTAGATGACTGATAGGGGGCACTAGATGACTGATAGGGGGCACTAGATGACTGATAGGGGGCACTAAATGACTGCTAGGGGGCACTAAATGACTGATAGGGGGCACTAAATGACTGCTAGGGGGCACTAGATGACTGATAGGGGGCACTAGATGACTGATAGGGGGCACTAGATGACTGATAGGGGGCACTAGATGACTGATAGGGGGCACTAGATGACTGATAGGGGGCACTAGATGACTGCTAGGGGGCACTAGATGACTGATAGGGGGCACTAGATGACTGATAGGGGGCACTAGATGACTTATAGGCGGCACTAAATGACTGATAGGGGGCACTAGATGACTGATAGGGGGCACTAGATGACTGATAGGGGGCACTAAATGACTGATAGGGGGCACTAGATGACTTATAGGGGGCACTAAATGACTGATATGGGGCACTAAATGACTGATAGGGGGCACTAAATGACTGATAGGGGGCACTAAATGACTGATAGGGGGCACTAAATGACTGATAGGGGGCACTAAATGACTGATAGGGGGCACTAAATGACTGATAGGGGGCACTAAATGACTGATAGGGGGCACTAGATGACTTATAGGCGGCACTAAATGACTGATAGGGGGCACTAGATGACTGATAGGGGGCACTAGATGACTGATAGGGGGCACTAAATGACTGATAGGGGGCACTAGATGACTTATAGGGGGCACTAAATGACTGATAGGGGGCACTAAATGACTGCTAGGGGGCACTAGATGACTGATAGGGGGCACTAGATGACTGATAGGGGGCACTAAATGACTGCTAGGGGGCACTAGATGACTGATAGGGGGCACTAGATGACTTATAGGGGGCACTAGATGACTTATAGGGGGCACTATGCTGAAGCCTCCGCTTCCATCTTGGCACTCTGTCAACATTGGTAAAAATATTTAGGAAACTGCAAATGAATTTATTAATTTCTTCATTAATGTTTTCTATTACAGACACCTTAATGCATGCTTTTAAATTATTTTACGTGAGCTAAACTTTTAAAAAAAATATATAAAAACATTTTCATTAAAGTATATCTTTTTTTTTTTACAGATTACTAATGTTACTGTCCCCACTAAAACAAAATACTTAAATAGATGTCATTTTGTACTTGAAACATTTAACTGAACTAATGTAGAATTCCATTCATTCCTATGAAGGACTGCTTCTTCTGGGGTGTGCCATTATGATCGACCAGTGGCTTCAAAGCCTCTCATTGGCCAATACATAGAATCTGTCATCTGGGTTTTATATGTACACTGAACAAAAATATAAACAGTCAATTGAAATAAGGCCCTTATCTGGAAATTTCACATGACTGGGAATACAGATATGCATCTGTTGCTCAGAGACACCAAAAAAAAAAAAAAAAAAGTAAGAGCATGGACCAGAAAATCCGTCAGTATTTGGTGTGACCACCATTTGCTTCATGCAGAGACACACAACTCCTTCACATAGAGCTGATCAAACTGTTGATTGTGGCCTGTGGAATGTTGTCCCACTTCTTTTCAATGGCAGAGCGAAGGTGCTGGATATTGGTGGGAACTGGAACACGCTGTCGAACGCATCCATCCAGAATCTGGGGTGTCAAACATACGGCCCAGGGGTGTCAAACATACGGCCCGCGGGCCGGAACCGGCCCCCAAGGAGGTTCGATCAGGCCCGCAGGATAATTTGAAAGTGGAAAAAATGCATAAAAGACATGGAATTAATATTTTTAATTCGCTGCAATTCATGGATTATCCGCTAAGGGGCGCACTCTTTCCATCAGAGTAGAAGACAAGCCGTAGAAGACAATCAGTGGGATCAGTTGCAATGCATATTTGTGAATGATAAAAGTAAATTGCACATTTGTCTAAGGAAATATGAGGTGTTTCATGAAATGTTTTGTAAAAGGATAGTTCATTAAATTTCAATATTTTCCTAATGTTCTTGTGCTTCTTTACACCAAAACAAAGGAAAGACATGATATTTTGGTTATTTATAGCAGAGTATGGTATAATTTTAATGGTCCGGCCCACTTGACATCTCCCTAGGCCGTATGTGGCCCACGATGCGAAATGAGTTTGACACCCCTGATCCAGATCATCCCAAACATGCTCAATAAGGTGACATGTCTGGTGAGTATGCAGGCCATAGGAGAAGTGGGACATTTTCAGCTTCCAGGTATTGTGTACAGATCCTTGCGACAATGGGGCTGTGCATTATCATGCTGAAACATGATGTGATGTCGGTGGATGAATGGTACGGTATGTGCATTCAAATTTACATAGATAAAACGCAATTGTGTTCGTTGTCCTTAGCTTATGCCTGTCCATACCATAACCCCACTGCCACCATAGGGCACTCTCTTCAGCAAACCACTCGCCCACACAACGCCATACACATGGTCTGCGGTTGTGAGGCCGGTTAGAGTACTGCCAAATTCTTTAAAACAACGTTGGAGGTGCCTTATGTTAGAGAAATTAACATACAATTATCTGGCAACAGCTCTGGTGGACATTCCTGCAATCATCATGTCAATTGCATGCTCCCTCAATTGCATGCTCCCTCAATCTGTGGTATTGTGTTGTGTGACAAAATTGCACATTTTAGAGTGGCCTTTTATTGTCTCCAGCACAAGGTGCACATATGTAATGATGCTATGATCATGCATCTTGATATGCCACACCTGGGGCCTGTTGCACAAAACTAGGATAAGGGATTAAGCCAGGATATCTTGGTGATCCTGGCTCAATTGATCCGTAATCCGGTTGCACTAAAGATGGATAGGGGGCAGGAGGATATGTTATGGTATAAATTACCATGGAGATTTATTCTGTGGAGCTAGCCTGCTCCAGACCAGGCTAAATTCCAGGATCTATTTAATCTCATCCCTAATGTCAGTCAGCAGTCACCACAAATGGAAACCAATAGTTATTTCACTGCTCACTATACATTGTTATCACATATAACTAGACCCACTGTTATTATTTAAACGTTTGTGATCATTAATTTCAATGATTTTGGATAAAAAATTATTTTTAGATGATGTTGCTATCATTAGATAATTTACAGTTTCCCATAGACTATAAGGCTATATATAAAATGATAGAATATTAGGGCCACAGAGGGGAAAAAAACACAAGTCATAATATTGTAACCAGTTGTTTTAAAGGAGGACAGTTGTTAAAATGACAGATGTGGGGCATTTCGTGAAATTGTACTTCAGTATGGTTTCATAAACAAAGACATGCTGATGTGCCAGAATATTAAGTATCACATTGTCATAAGTATCAAAACTGTAAAAACAATATGTAGCTTTTCTGCAGAAAGAACCAGCCTCATAAATTTATGACTTTATCCTTTTTCGTCAGTGTGGCCCTAGTACTCTGTCATATAAACAAATACACATTCCATATGAATATAAAAACACAATGTGTAACATTATGTTCCTTTATTGAATAAGGACAAAACAAAGCAGGTAAACCATCAGCTCCTTTCGAAACTGAAGTCACAGTGACTCTACAAGATGGAAAGCACAGAATCCAAGCATATTATACAAAATGATACATACACATTCAAAGGTCTGTATATAACACACCCTGCATGTCTGCACACTAAAATAAATGCAGGACAAATCCATACACATCAACTGAACAGACAAATGAATGGATGCAGTAGCCTCCCTGCAGCCTTGTATTACACACAGTATACCGCACAAACATCATAAGAGGCCAAATTCGTCAAAAAACGAACCCAAAAAAAACCAAATTCCTCTGCCACCGCAGGACATATTTAACCAAAATTGAAAGCACACATACTAACTAAAATAATTCAACACATATTGGTCCCTCAGCAGCCGACCACTGTCGTCATCAGGGAAGATTGCCGGATTGTCCCAGTCCATGGCTGGTGGCACTCTGGGGGCCCTCTCCTTCCTCAGGCAGGCCACATTGTGGAGGACAGCACAAGCCACAGTAATATCACATGCCCTAACAGGGCTGACCCTTAATTTGTGAAGGCAGTGAAAGCGTGCCTTCAGGAGGCCAAAGGTCATTTCAACTCTGGCCCTGGTCCTGGCATGGGCATGGTTGTAGGCCTGCTGTGCTTCCTGGGGGTCTGTGAAAGGTGTCAGGAGAAAAGGCTGGCAGCCATACCCCCTGTCTCCCAGCAACACACCAGAGAATTCACCTGTCAACACAAAATCTCATCATTACTACCTCATAAACACAGTGATATTCTTGACACAGCCATGATGGTTATAAATAGGGGTTGTGTGGCTTACCTTGTGATAGGCACTGATAGATTTCAGAGGCCCGAAAGATTCTGGAGTCATGGACTGAGCCAGGCCATTTTGCCACAACATTGCTGATCACACAGTCAGCATTGCAGACCATCTGAAATCATAAGATGAGGAATATTACACCAATCAATGCACATCACTGGCAATGCAGAGTGTTCGTCAATGGACAATATCAAAAAGTTATGTTCACCTGAACATTAATGCTGTGAAAGGATTTCCTATTCACAAAATCGGCCTCATGGGCACCTGAGGGGGCTTTTATCCTTATGTGTGTGCAGTCCACTGCACCAATGACATTGGGGAAACCTGTCACACAAAGTAATGAGTATCCTACTATGTGTTAACAGTTGTCCTGTAATTTGTAGACCTCTTACCTGCAATCCTATAGAACTCCTCTTTGATGTCACAGAGTCTTCTGTGGCCAGGGAAGGAGATGAAGACATCTGCTAATGCTTTGATAGCCAGACACACACTCCTTATTGTGCGGCAAATTGTGGCCTTGTTCAGCTGTTCTGCATCCCCCACTGAGTACAGGAAGGCTCCACTAGCAAAAAAGCGCAAGGCCACACAAACCATTTGCTCCACACTCAGTGCATGGCTCCGTGCAGTGCGGTGCTTAATCCTGGGACCCAGTAGTCTGCATAGATACCTGATGCCATCTGCAGAAAACCTGTATCTTTCATATAGATGGTCATCAGGGAAGGCCAGTGGGTCCAACCGGTCCCTGAAGACCCTTTCTCGCCTGAAGGCTCTCCTCAGCACAAGTGCTTCTTCATCCACCACATCTCGCACGAATGGGCATGCCATTGTCAGAGCAGAAAGGAACACACAATTTTGGGCCTTCATATAGGCTAGTGGCCACACCTGGTGCTGGGGGGGTGGGCAAAAGAGGGCGATGCCTTATAACGATGACTTGGTTGTACTGATTGCTGGGAAAATAAAAAAAAACTTAGAAAGATGCCACCGTCCTGTGTGCTCACAATAAGAGCTCATATGTCATGGCTCACTTGACTTTACGAGAATATACCTAATTTTTATTTTGAGCTGTGTCATCTTCTTGGAGCTGGGGGAGGAAAGAAAAATAATGATTAATACATTTGTGTTACAGTTAGCATACAGTGTACATTGAAGGCATATCTCACCTCCCTCTCAAGTTTTTTTATTTCAAGGTCCAGTTTCCTAATTGTCCTCTTTTTTATTTCGGACTCCAGTGCAAGATTTTCCATCTTTTTCTTCTTGTACTGAACGTCTATGTCTGCCAGTTCTATTTGGCGCCGGAGGTGGTTGCCATACAACTTTCTGATAGCTTGTGAGCTCTGTGAACACAATACAATTAGCGCAGCTGGAATTTGGCAGGATGTGGTGTCCTTTTATTAATACGCACTATGTTGCCAGGCTGGTTTTCCCACTGTATAGCATCTGGGTCCTGTAAAAGAAATTCGATTTTTTTGATTTTGATGAGGACTCCTCACCATTGTAGAGTAAATAGTACTTTCACAGTCTTAACATGATACCTCATGCCTTCTGGAATCCAGAGAGATGGTCTCCTCCTCATCATCGTCTCCATCATGTGCTGTTGCTGCTGCACTGGGGCCTTCACCCTATCACATTTAATCGGATTCATATTGAAGCTAGTAGACAAGACATGCCAGGCCTACAGTATGCCTTTGATGGAGTACTCACTGGATCAGCATCGTCTGGTGCTTGTGCTGGTGGCTCTAACAGGAACACAGTGCTGCCAGACACTGCAAGGCAATAGGTAAACCAAAGTCAGACAGTCCAAATTGATTCAATATGAATGTGGTTGTATCCCATGTAGAGATGGAAGGACATACCTTGAATGAAGCGGGTGGCATCTTGGGAGGAACCTATGCTCGTCTCTTTCCCCCCAGGGATCCCCTCTAAGACGGGCCTGCCTTTATTTAGCTCCAAGGCCATGTCCTCTGCTGGGGTAAGGTCAGCCTTTGGTGACCCACCACCCGTGCCTTGTCTGTGGGTATTCTTTTTCACTGCTAAAACAGTACAGACAATGTGTGAGCAGGCACCTTCTGGGTACAATATATGCTTGTGCTTTGTTAAATATTAGTCAGGGACCATACCATTCTGCAGAATGTTCTTATATTTGATTTTGACCTGCTGCCATGTCCGTTTTGGCCCGTTCATGTTTAATCTACACACACACACACATTTAATGGAGTCACACTGCAAAAAATTACTTGGTATTTTTGTCTTGTTTTCAGTAAAAATATTTTTTTTTTTATCATAGCTTTATACAGTGTGATGGAGTTACTTTACACAATTTCACTCATATCTGCAGTGCATTTCAAATAAAAATTTAACCGTTTCATAATTACAGTACAACTGCATTTTTGGAGATGTGAATTAAATATTTGAATTGTAATTGTGATGTTTCAGCGGAGCGGTGAGTGTGTAATTGTGCACTACTTACGCATTCAGGCGGTCTGCAATACTTTGCCACGCTTTTTCTCTTTGCTTTATCACTGTGGCGGTGTTGCCTTTCTTCTTAATTATATCTTTTACCTCCTCGTATGCCTCCATGAGGATTTGTGCTTCCGACGGGGAAAAGTACGCGGCTCTAGTTGCCATGGTAAATCAGTTAATCTGTGATCTGTGGCGGGGTCTATTTGAGTGAGCCGTGAGCGCGCACCTATCCAGGATTGGTTTCACCTGGCTTAATGAATCCGTGTCTGCTCATCCTGGTTTGGTCTTTGTGCAACCGATTAAGCCTGGACGCACATGTTTTGGCTTCATTGAGCTCAGCTGAGTCATTTATCCCGGATGTCTTAATTCTACTTTTGTGCAACAGGCCCCTGGTGGATGGATTATCTTGGCAAAGGAGAAATGCTCACTAACAGGAATGTAAACAAATTTGTACACAGATATAAGCTTTTTGTGCATATGGTAAATGTCTGAGATCTTTTATTTTAGCTCATGAAACATGGGACCAACACTTTACATATTGCGTTTATATTTTTGTTCAGTGTACATCATTGGTTTGAACATACAAGTATTTGTGTAAACTTTCTAAATAAATCCTGGTATATGTATTTTCCCTAGGTAGTTGCATTGCTGTGCAAAATGTTTCCAAAGTGTAGCTTATCTTTGCAGGTGGGACTCTTATTTTGAGAAATAAAATACACGTTTGTGCTGCCAGCATAATATCCTGCTGCTAGCAGAATGGAGATGTGAAAACCTATTCAGCTGGCAAGCTCAATTGACTGGGCAAGCCAATCAAAATCCAGTTTCTGAATCCGCAGCATTCTTTATAAAATAAAATCAAGGAATAAAATCAAATGTAGCTTATTGCAAAGAAAAGCTATATTAATTTGATTGCTACTTTTTTTCTGGATCGAAGGAATTGACTGTCAAATTAGTTTATATTCTATCTTTAGTTTATAATCCTAACCGGAAGATAGTCAGACCGTCAATAAACAGGTTAACAGCGACCACTAGCGGCTGTTCAGGCTAGCTAAATAAATAAATATTACCAATATCATTATATAGCACGTACAACACACAATACAATAAAATACATCTGGATTTTGTATTTATTAAATTAAATGTAAGATCACATATCATACACCAATTTGCTTCACAATCAGAATGTCCTCATCCCATTATTTCTACTTTGCACATTCTTCCACTGCAAATCTACCATTCCAGTGTTTTACTTGCTATATTGTATTTACTTCGCCACCATGGCCTTTTTTTTGCCTTTACCTCCCTTATCTCACCTCATTTGCTCACATTGTATATCACAATGTTCTTCAACTAGTCGTACCGTTTCCATTGAATTTACTGGATAATGGTTAATTGTAAATAAACGGGCAAATCAAATAAAACGTTGTCATAGTGGAAGCAAACAGTGTTAGTGAACAATGTTCCTGTGTTCCATTTATGTCCAACAGCATGCGGTACTGTATAGTATGAGGAAGATTTACTGTGTGTGGAGAATTTTTTTGCTGCGGTAGAATTGATCCCACAAGTCAGGAACTGGCAAAGCCATCAAAGCGACAGCATACTGGGCCCTCAGGGCTAGCAGGGAGAAGGTGTCTGACTGGTACACCTACAGTACAACACCAGTAAACACTGTTAGACGACGTGGGAATCTTGACAAGACAACACTTGTTTTTAATTGGCCCAATAAACTGCAATCATTCTTACTCTAAATAGTATTCACTTTACAATAGTTGTCCGTTGTCACCTTTCAGTGAGCATAGTGTATACCACTTATGTAAGAACTCATCCTTCTTCTTCCTCCAAACACGGCGAGTGGAGTTTAGACCAAAAAGCTCTATTTTTGTCTCATCAGACCACATGACCTTCTCCCATTCCTCATCTGGATCATCCAGATTGTCATTGGCAAACTTCAGACGGGCCTGGACATGCGCTGTCTTGAGCAGGGGGACCTTGCGTGCGCTGCAGGATTTTAATCCGTGACGGCGTAGTGTGTTACTAATGGTTTTCTTTGAGACTGTGGTCCCAGCTCTCTTCAGGTCATTGACCAGGTCCTACCATGTAGTTCTGGGCTGATCCCTCACCTTCCTCATGATCATTGATGCCCCACAAGGTGAGATCTTGCATGGAGCCCCAGACCCAGGGTGATTGACCGTCATCTTGAACTTCTTCCATTTTCTAATAATTGCGCCAACATTTGTTGCCTTCTCACCAAGCTGCTTTCCTATTGTCCTGTAGCCCATCCCAGCCTTGTGCAGGTCTACAATTGTATCCCTGATGTCCTTACATAGCTCTCTGGTCTTGGCCATTATGGAGAGGTTGGAGTCTGTTTGATTGAGTGTGTGGACAGGTGTCTTTTATACAGGTAACGAGTTCAAACAGGTGCAGTTAATACAGGTAATGAGTGGAGAACAGGAGGGCTTCTTAAAGAAAAACTAACAGGTCTGTGAGAGACGGAATTCTTACTGGTTGGTAGGTGTTCAAATACTTATGTCATGCAATAAAATGCAAATTAATTACTTAAAAATCATACAATGTGATTTTCTGGATTTTTGTTTTAGATTCCGTCTCTCACAGTTGAAGTGTACCTATGATAAAAATTACAGACTTCTACATGCTTTGTAAATAGGAAAACCTGCAAAATCGGCAGTGTATCAAATACTTGTTCTCCCCACTGTATATATATATATACACATATACATATATATATATATACACACATACATACATACATACATACATACACACACCTCCCTATCCCTATCAAATCAAATTGTATTAGTCACATGCGCCGAATACAACAGGTGTAGACCTTACAGTGAAATGCTTACTTACAAGCCCCTAACCAACAATGCAGTTTAAAAAATAAGAATAAGAAATAAAAGTAACAAGTAGTTCAAGTGCAGCAGTAAAATAACAATAGCGAGACTACATACAGGGGGTACCGGTACAGAGTCAATGTGCGGGGGCACCGGTTAGTCGAGGAAATTGAGGTAATATGTACATGTAGAGTTATTAAAGTGACTATGCATAGATAACACAGAGTAGCAGTGGCAATGCAAATAGTCTGGGTAGCCATTTGATTAGATGTTCAGGAGTCTTATGGCTTGGGGGTAGAAGCTGTTTAGAAGCCTCTTGGACCTAGACTTGGCGCTCCGGTACCACTTGCCGTGTGGTAGCAGAGAGAACAGTCTATGACTAGACAATTTGTAGGGCCTTCCTCTGACACCGCCTGGTAGAGGTCCTGGATGACAGGGAGCTTGGCCCCAGTGATGCACTGGGCCGTACCCACTACCCTCTGTAGTGCCTTGCGGTCGGAGGCCGAGCAGTTGCCATACCAGGCAGTGATGCAACCAGTTAGGATGCTCTCAATGGTGCAGCTGTAGAACCTTTTGAGGATCTGAGGACCCATGCCGAATCTTCTGAGGGGGAATAGGTTTTGTCGTGCCCTCTTTGCGACTGCATCAGTGTGCTTGGACCATGTTAGTTTGTTGGTGATGTTGGTGGGCACCAAGAAACTTGAAGCTCTTAACCTGCTCCACTACAGCCCGTCAATGACAAAGGGGGCGTGCTTGGTCCTCCTTTTCTGTAGTTCACAATCATCTCCTTTGTCTTGATCACGTTGAGGGAGAGGTTGTTGTCCTGGCACCACACGTCCAGGTCTCTGACCTCCTCCCTATAGGCTATCTCGTTGTTGTCGGTGAACAGGCCTACCACGGTTGTGTCATCGGCAAACTTAATGATGGTGTTGGAGTCATGCCTGGCCGTGCAGTCATGAGTGAACAGGAAGTACAGGAGGGGACTGAGCACGCACTCCTGAGGGGCCAACACAACACGGATGTGTTGTTACCTACCCTTACCACCTGGGGGCGGCCCGTCAGGAAGTCCAGGATCCAGTTTGCAGAGGGAGGTGTTTAGTCCCAGGGTCCTTAGCTTAGTGATGAGCTTTGAGGGCACTATGGTGTTGAACACTGAGCTGTAGTCAATGAATAGCATTCTCACATAAGTGTTATTTTTGTCCAGGTGGGAAGGGCAGTGTAGAGTGCAATAGAAATGGCATCATCTGTGGATCTGTTAGGGCGGTATGCAAATTGGAGTGGGTCTAGGGTTTCTGGGATAATGGTGTTGATGTGAGCCATGACCAGCCTTTCAAAGACCGTCATGGCTACAGACGTGACGGCTACGGGTCGGTAGTCATTTAGGCAGGTTACCTTAGTGTTCTTGGGCACAGGGACTATGGTGGTCTGCTTAAAACATGTTGGTATTACAGACTCGGGCAGGGAGAAGTTGAAAATGTCAGTGAAGACACTTGCCAGTTGGTCAGCGCATGCTCGTAGTACACGTCCTGGTAATCCATCTGGCCCTGCGGCTTTGTGAATGTTGACCTATTTAAAGGTCTTACTCACATCGGCTGTGGAGAGCGTGATCACACAGTCTTTCGGAACAGCTGGTGCTCTCATGCATGTTTCAGGGTTATTTGTCTCGAAGCGAGCATAGAAGTAGTTTAGCTCGTCTGGTAGTACAGTACTTTGTTGAAGCACCTTTGTCACCGATTACAGCCTCGAGTCTTCTTGGGTATGACGCTACAAGCTTGGCACCTGTATTTAGGGAGGTTCTCCCATTCTTTGCAGATCATCTCAAGCTCTGTCAGGCTGGATGGGGAGCGTTGCAACACAGCAATTTTTTTAAAGGAAAGGGAAAAGGGGAGACCTAGTCAGTTGTACAACTGAATGCCTTCAACTGAAATGTGTATTCCACATATTTTCAGGTCTGTTTGATCGGGTTCAAGTCCGGACTCTGGTTGGGCCACTCAAGGACATTCAGAGACCCGAAGCTACTCCTGCATTGTCTTGGCTGTGTGCTTAGGGTTGTTGTCCTGTTGGAAGGTAAACCTTCGCTCCAGTCTGAGGTCCTGAGCACTCTGGAGCAGGATCTCTCAAGGATCTCTCTGTACTTTGCGCCATTCATATTTCACTCGATCCTGATTTGTCTCCAAGCCTCTGCCACTGAAAAACATCCCCACAGCATGATGCTGCCACCACATGCTTCACCGTAGGGATGGTGCCAGGTTTCCTCCAGACGTGACGCTTGGCATTCAGGCCAAAGAGTTCAATCTCGGTTTCATCATACCAGAGAATCTTGCTTCTCATGGTCTGAGAGTCCTTTAGGTGCCTTTTGGCAAACTCCAATCGGGCTGTCATGTGCCTTTTACTGAGGAGTGGATTACATCTGGCCACTACCATAAAGGCCTGATTGGTTGAGTGCTGCAGAGATGGTTGTCCTTCTAGGAAGGTTCTCCTATCACCACAGACGAACTCTGGAGCTCTGTCAATACTATCTGTCAACATCAATGCCTGTATTGAACAAAATCTGATTTATGGCAATACAGTACCTTCCATCCCTCTACACCTTTTCATTCTATGAATTCATATTCTATTTTCAGTGAAATCACATTATCTAAAAGTTTTAGTGGGTTTTGTGAACTTTAAACAACCAATTTGGTTGTAATGACCACTACATTGGTTCTACAGTATATGATTGATAATTCGAAGAAAAGGTTTGTATCTTGTTTGCCCTTACCAAACTGGCTGGGTTGCCAGGAGACAATGATAGTGTCATATTTAGGATTCTGATCAGCTACGAACTCAACAGTCACATCTTGTGGAGCGCGGACATAATGCTGGCACACATCTGTCCACCCAGAAAGAAAAAAAACATGGCCACTGAACACAACCTGGGGGAAATTATGCTAAGAAAAAGATCATTGTAATAATGATTCAAATGAACACACAGCTTTAAAATACAGAGCTAAAATGGCCATGGTAGACATGCAAGGATATTTTATAGTAAATTTAAAAAGAAATTGGTGACAGGCACTACAGTGACACCTTGACCTATTCAGAGGTAAATTCTTAACATTCTTCAAAATCTGAAAACAAACATCACAAGTGAAAAGACAGAACGTAACACTTAAGTTGTTTTTGGTTCGGTCTTCAGAAATAACAGACAACGGCTCATTCTTGTCTCACTTATGTGCAATACACTGCCTTATGCAGTGACACATACTTGTTTGTGAAACCGTACCATTGTAGAAGTTACCTTCAAGGTATAGGGTCTGTAGGGTGAAACTGTTTATTCTGACACGCACTTACTGTCCCTCCAAATGCCTCGGCAGAGGAAATGGGTTCTTCCAACATCTCGGTTGATTCTGCAGTATTCACAGCCTGGACCCCCCATAAGATGGTGCATGAGAGGACAGGATATACATAAATGACTTGATTTGGGCAGAGAAAGGAGCAGGGTAAAATAATGTACGGCCAGTAATGCAGTACATTTTCATTTGGCGCCACAATAAATCAACTCCAAGGAGAGATTAGATATTTTTCCTAAAACAACTTCTATCACAAGAGAGAATGTATAGGTATATAGGCGTAATGGAACTAACGATGTATGTGACAGTGAATATGTAAACACAGAGGTGGAGGGGCCCAACGGTCTAATCCTTTCCTTTACGCTCGGTTATCTGGAAGTCACTGTTAACCATAGGGCGGCGCACAATTGGCCCAGCGTCATCCGGGGTACGGTTTGGCCGGGGTAGGCCGTCACAGAAAATAAGAATTTGTTCTTAACTGACTTGCCTAGTTAAATAAAGGTTAAATTAATAAATACTCTAAGAGGTAACAAAACACAGCTGGAGTAAAGGAGAAAACATTAACAGCCCGAGGCAAAGGCCTTCAACTGTCAGCTAGGTAGTATAGTAGGTAGATGAATGGCCCCCATCATGCCCACTATCGTTGCACGCTTTGGATAAAATGGCTGCTAAATGGCATATTGTTACTTCCTACGAGGGGAGAAATGACCACACGAGGGTAAAAAGGGCACACTTCCAATCACTGTACTACTCTAAATCAACTCTACAATGAATCATTACAAAAAGTCCTTCACTTATCCAGGTTTTTTAATCCTGCATGTCCATCCTTCGCCGGGTCGCAATTGCCTTGGTAATATTTCAGCATTTTCCAAAATCAGAAAATGTCCATTGAAATGCTTATGATAAAAACCTGGCATATAAATGTATAGCGCCAGAAATAGAAGCATTTCCTTAGCATTTCACCTGACAAGTATACTTTTCCAGAGGACCTGGAAACAGTGAAGCTGCCAAAATATTGCCCAAAGTTACAATCAAGTCAACAAGCCCGATTCCTATTCTATGTGCAGGGATGGGCAACTGGCGGCCAAGCAGACCCTCTTTTGAAGCTCAAACGGCAAGTTGACAACATTGTTCCATTTCTTCAATTATCTCCAACAGCCGAGTTTTACAATAGTAATGGAGGTGCCAAACAAACCACATTCAGGACACTTATTACAATAAACAAGGCCAAATAAAAATGTTGTTTTTAATAATATAAATTAGTAAAGTTGATCGAATTTAATTAACACAGTGAACAGCGTCCAAGTGTAGGTTTGTTTTGTACATTTTTTTTAAAGAAAAAATATTTGGGATCACACATTTTCATAGAAATTAAAGCAGTAATATTTCTTAAACAGAATTGTTATGTTTTGGTAAAGAAATCACTATGGTTTGTTAGGCAACAACACTTTGGGGAATTAAAAAAAAAAAGTTGAGGAATAACAATGAAGAGAAACCTAATGATTTAAAGTGAATATAGTTTATCAATCTGAAAGTAAAATGCTTCTGACAATACATTAATAGTAAAACATGGGGAAAAAATGTGTGCCCAGAAAGATCCTGAAGACAATATTTTCACCGGATCTGAAAAACAAGAAATAAAAAATATAATGTAATTTACGTTGCAACATCTGCATGTTACGATAAACCTCTCAACTTCATATCCATTCTTTACCTAATAATACAAGTTTTGGGCTATAATGATAAAATTATTGATAATAGGCCTATATTTGCTATTTCCTACATGTTTTATGAACTAACTAACAGCTGAAAGTGAACAGGCCCATGCATGCCGACACTCACACAGCGTCATGTGGAGCATACTTATGAAACAATCCTGTTCGTTTCGGCCCAAAAGTTGGAAAAGGGTATAAATCATAAGCCATTATATACACGATGATCTATCCAACCAATGATGCTACATTCTTTTGCTGTTTCATTTGTACACCGTGACGTGTGATTGGCCACAGCAGGGAATAATGTGGAGGAACACATTACATCACACTCTACATAAACCTAGAATACCAATCAGATCGTTTGATAAAACTATAAGGAAAGCAATTATAATATTCCTACGTAGATATTGGTAGTGTGTTAAGGTTAGAGATAACCACTCACGGTGTATTTGTCCCATTTCTTCTCCGGGTCGTAGGGCTCCCAGCGGCTAGCAGGGAAGATGTGCTTGTTCTTCTCATACCAGCACCTCAGCACCACTTTACCTGCGTGAGACTACGACACACCAAGGACACTCGTTGTTGTTAACGCTGCTGCACTGGCAAATAACTTGGATTCAAAAAATAAATAGAAGTATCAAAACACACTTGGAAATTGAATATTAAAACAATACGGATCTCCTCACCTCGTCTTTTTCAACAGTGGCGTCGTTCACCAGCCGAATGTCATCGTGGACATCAAAGCTGAAGAGTGGACCTGTAGTGGAATAAAGTATAAAATATATATATATAATGCCATCAGTGAAGTTACATAAATGTTTAAATATAACGTCGATTTTTTTTGATGAACTTTGAAGTTACCACTGGCTCACCAGATTTGCCTCGAGCTTTTGTCACAATGAAGTCATAGAAACTATGATGCTAGAACAGAAAACAGAGATAATGGTTCAGTTTAATATGAAGAAGAGATGTAAAATTTAGAATAGTTCAGATTGATGTAGAGCAGCACTCACATGTGGGATGATCAGATCCTCTTTGATGTACATCAGCTGCTCGACACCAGCAGCCCTACAAAGACCCCCCAACCTTTTACAACCTTCCTTCATAAAGAATAACATTAAAGGGAAATCCTATAATGTTAGTGCCAATGGGCACCTAGGGTGTATTCATTAGACGAAGAACGTAGCAAACAGTTGCAAAACGTTTTTACAATGGAAACCGTTTACTCCAATACGGAAAAAGCTTTGAGATGAAAACGCAAGTTTTTAATTGGACAAATTCAGGTAGGGTCCCGCCCCGTTTAATTTCGTTTGCTTCTGTTTTCTAGTAAATACACCCGCCTAGATAAAACCAAAGCCACCACTTCAGTCACATCTACTCTTACCTCAGCTCACTGAAATCTTTCCTCAAGACCTCCAGTGCTTTCTGAAGGAACTGCTGCATGGTATTTCCCTTCTTCATCTGTAGTAAACACACAACAATGCACACTGATACATGCTATAGTATACAGGTATATCTCATCCGACCAAAGTTAAATGTATGGCTCCATTTGCTTTCCAACAAGACATCCATTGCTAAGCAACCGGTTCTCTCTTACTGTACCTTGACAGTCTTACGATGCCCCGATCCATCCCAGTAGGAGAACGTGATCTCAATTTCTTCACCTGCACGGAAGATGTGTCATTATCAATAAGTGTCATTATCATGGCATGGTTGTAACTAGCAGGGTAGTGAACTACTCATTTAAGCTCATCATTACCACATGGGACCAATATAAAATGAGCACTGGATGTAATAGTCATGTGTGATTGTCGTGTGTAATCAATCTCGCTTACTCTTGATCTTTTCCTGTTTTCCCTCCCACTCCTGGCGCAGCTCCTCTCGAAGCCGATTCTCCTCCTCCTGAACTCCCAATAATAAACACATTTTAAGCTTGGGTTCCGTGTGTGTGCACACACACATATACATATAGGACATTTATATAGTGTATACCCTGGGCTCTGTGTGTGTGTGTGTGTGTGTGTATACAACCGTCCAAAAATTTGGGGTCACTTAGAAATGTCCTTGTTTTTGAAAGAATATCAATTTTTTTGTCCATTAAAATAACATAGTATTGATCAGAAATACAGTGTAGACATTGTTAATGTTGCAAATAGCCAGAGTTGCAAAGAAAAATCCATATCTCAGACTGGCCAATAAAAAGAAAAGATTAAGATGGGCAAAAGAACACAGACACTGGACAGAGGAACTCTGCCTAGAAGGCCAGCATCCCGGAGTCGCCTCTTCACTGTTGACGTTGAGACCGGTGTTTTGCGGGTACTATTTAATGAAGCTGCCAGTCGAGGACTTGTGAGGCGTCTGTTTCCCAAACTAGACACTCTAATGTACTTGTCCTCTTGCTCAGTTGTGCACTGGGGCCTCCCACTCTTCTTTCTATTCTGGTTAGAGCCAGGTTGCGCTGTTCTGTGAAGGGAGTAGTACACAGCGTTGTACGAGATCTTCAGTTTCTTGGTAATTTCTCGCATGGAATAGCCTTCATTTCTCAGAACAAGAATAGACTGATGAGTTTCAGAAGAAAGTTCTTTGTTTCTGGCCATTTTGAGCCTCTAATTGAACCCACAAATGCTGATGCTCCAGATACTCAACTAGTCCAATGAAGGACCGTTTTATTGCTTCTTTAAATCAGAACAACAGTTTTCAGCTGTCCATTAAAAAATCTGCGGTTTCCAGCTACAATAGTCATTTACAACATTAACAATGTCTACACTATTTCTGATAAATTTGATGTTATTTTGACGGACACATTTTTTGTGTGCTTTTCTTTCAAAAACAAGGACATTTCTAAGTGACCCCAAACTTTTGAGCGGTTATGTGTATATATATATATACATATATATGCATGTATATATGCATGTATGCCCACACACACACAACATTTATATAGTGTATGCCCTGGGCTCTGTGTGTGTATAAAGGCACATTTATATAGTGTACACCCTGTGCATACTGGACAGGAGTCAAAGGGGTAGGAATGGGCCGATTTCTCCACCCCCTTCTCCGGCCGTTGTATTGGGCAGTTCAATGGTGAGAAATTACTCAGTCCCTGGAGCAAAAAGGAAATTGAGGCTATCATAGGATTCAATGACATTATGAAGTGCAGCTCAGAACAGCTGAAGATTGGATTTTAAAGAACTGATTGGGTCTCTGCTTGACACGAACATACACCCCATAATATCTGGCCATCTGCCCAAATCGTGGCACTGAACATTTCAACCCTTCATAACTGGCTTCGAGACTATTGCAGCTCTGTGGGTGTAACATTTATTGACAATGATAATACCTTCTGGAAACAAAGCTTGTTTTATAAAGGAGGATGGGATCCACCCAAATCATTTGGGTTCCTGGATCTTTTCACACCATTATAAGGCTGCGTTGAGACAATGACTTATCAATGACCCAGGTCCAGCTCAATTAATCCCTACTGTTGTGTCTCTGAGTTGTCATAACGCCTTAGCATATGTACATTATCCCAGGGGCATTGGAAGACACAATGTAAGTAACCTCATTTATGTCCCGCTAAACGCCCTGAATGCCTCGGCTGATCCTACAGCTATTGTATGCAGTAATCATGAGTCTATGAACCAGATTTATGCCATTAGCACTGAGGCGGTGTGCCCTAGTAGGAAGTCCACTGTGTGCAGCTCATCCTGCACTGACAGAAATAACATGAGCTAATCTACTTCTGCTAAGCTTCCCAGTACAGCAGTGAAAACAAGCAAGCATCCCAGACAAGTGCTCAAAATATATAGCTTAAGAAACAAGGTTCATGAAATTATTAAATTTGCTAGTAACAAAATACATTCATATTCTAAAAATCTCTGAAACTCACTTAGATTATACCTTTGATGATACAGTGGTAGCAATACAAGGTTATAACATTTACAGAAAATACAGAAATGCTAGTGGTGGAGGTGTTGACCCTTTATATTCTGAACCACATTCCTGTAAAGCTTAATAGAGGATCTCATGTTAAATACTGTTGAAGTAATATGGTTACAAATTCATCTGCCTCACCTAAAGCCCATTCTTGTGGGAAGCTGCTATAGACCAAGTGCTAACAGTCAGTATCTGGACAACATGTGTGAAATGCATGTGATATCAACAGAGAGGTATATTTTCTGGGTGATTTAAATACTGACTGGCTTTTCTCAAGATGTCCACTCAAGAAAAAAGCTTCAAACTGTAACAACCTGAACCAGGTCACTGGCACTAATCAGTCAACCTGCCAGGCCAGTCAAACAGCACAGGAATGAAATCATCAACATATATTGATCACTTCTTTACTAATGCTGCAGAAAGGTGCTCTAAAGCAGTATCCAGATCCATCAGATGTAGTGATCACAATACAGTAGCACATATCTAGGAAAACCAAAGTTCCAAAGGCTGGGCCTAATATAGTGTATAAGAGGTCATACAATAAGTTTCGTAGTGATTCCTATGTTGTTGATGTAAAGAATATTTGTTGGTCCGTGGATTGTAATGAGGAGCAACCAGATGCTGCACTTGACATATTTATGAAATTTCTTATTCCAGTTACTAATAAGCATGCAACTATTATGAAAATGATTGTAAAAAAAAAACTGTTAAATCCCTGTGGATTGATGAGGAATTGAAAAATGGTATGGTTGAGAAGGATGAGGCAAAAGGAATGGAAAATAAGTCTGGTTACAACCGATTGGCAAACGTACTGCAAATAGAGAAATCCTGCAACTAAACTGAATAAAAAGAAGAAACTACACTATGAAACAAAGAAATGACAAAGAATGATAGTAAAGCTTTGGAGCACATTAAATTACATTTTGGCCAACAAGTCAAACTCAGCTCCACCATTCATTGAATCAGGTGGCTCATTCATCACAAAACCACTGATATTGCCAATTACTTTAATGATTTTTTCTTTGGCAAGATTAGCAAACGTAGGCATGACATGCCAGCAACAAACACTGACACTACACATCCAAGTATAACTGATCAAATTATTAAAAGACAAGCATTGTCATTTTTTTTATTCTGTAAAGTGATTGTGGAAGAGGTGAAAAAAGCATCGTTGTCTATCAACAATGACAAGCCACCGGGGTCTGACAACTTGGATGGAAAATTACTGAGGATGATAGTGTACGATATTGTCACTCCTATTTGCCATATCTTCAATCTAAGCCTACTAGAGAGCGTGTGCCCTCGGGCCTGGAGGAAAGCTAAAGTAATTCCACTACCCAAGAATTGTAAAGCCCCCTTTACTGGCTCAAATAGCTGACTAATCAGCCTACTACCAGCCCTAAGTAAACTTTTGGGGGGGAAAATGGTGTTTGACCAGATACAATGCTATTTTACAGTAAAGAAAATGACAGAGTTTTAGCACGCTTATAGGAAAGGACATTCAACAAGCACTTACACAAATGACTGATGATTGGCTGAGAGAAAATGTGGCGTTTGACAATCAATAGTCTGCTGATGGAAAAACATATGCGTTATGGCTTTAGACACCTTGCTATACTGTGGATGTGTTCTTTAATGGAAGCCTCTCTAACATTGTCCAGGTAGAATCAGGAATTCCCCAGGGCAGCTGTCTAGGCACCTTACTTTTTCAATATTTACCAATGACACGCCACTGGCCTTGAGTAAAGCCAGTGTGTCTATGTACAGTGCATTCTGATATTATTCAGACCGCTTGACTTTTTCCACATTTGTTAGGTTACAGCCTTATTATAAAATGTATTAAATTGTTTCCCCCCCTAATCAATCTACACACAATACCCCATAACGATCAAGCAAAAACAGGTTAATATATTTTTTTTTAACTGTATTTAAAAATAAACGGACATATCACATTTCCATAAGTATTCAGACCCTTTACTCGGTGCTTTGTTGAAGAACCTTTGGCAGCGATTACAGCCTCAAGTCTTCTTGAGCATGACGCTACAAGCTTGACACACATGTATTTGAAGAGTTTCTCCCATTCTTTTCTGCAGATCCTCTCCTGCTCTGTCAGGTTGGATGGGGAGTGTCGCTGCACAGCTATTTTCAAGTCTCCCCAGAGATGTTCGATCGGGTTCAAGTCCGGGCTCTGGCTGGGCCACACAAGGACATTCAGAGACTTCTCCCAAAGCCACTCCTGTGTTGTATTGGCTGTGTGCTTAGGGTCGCTGGCCTGCTGAAACTGAACCTTCGCCACAGTCTGAGGTCCTGAGCGCTCTGGAGCAGGTTTTCATCAATGATCCCTCTGTACTTTGCTCTGTTCATCTTTCCCTTAATCCTGACTAGTCTCCCAGTCCCTGAAAAATATCCCCACAACACAATGCTGCCAAACCCATGCTTCACCGTAGGGATGGTGCCAGGTTTCCTCCAGACGTGACACTTGGTATTCAGACCAGAGTTCAATCTTGGTTTCATCAGAGCAGAGAATCTTGTTTCGCATGGTCTGAGAGTCCTTTTACTGAGGAGTGGCTTCCGTCTGGCCACTCTAACATAAAGGCCTGATTCGTGGAGTGCTGCAGAGATGGTTGTCCTTCTGGAAGGTTCTCCCATCTCCACAGAGGATCTCTGGAGCTCTGTCAGGATGACCATCGGGTTCTTGGTCACCTCCCTTGAGTGCTCAGTTTGGCCAGCTCTAGGAAGTCTTGGTGGTTCCAAACTTCTTTCATTTAAGAATGATGGAGGCCACTGTGTTCTCGGGGACCTTCAATGATGCAGTAATTTTTTGTTACCTTTCCCCATATCTGTGCCTCGACACGATCCTGCCTCGGAGCTCCATGGACAATTCCTTCGACCTCGTTGCTTGGTTTTTGCTCTGACATGAACTCTCTACTGTGGAACTTTATATAGACCGGTGTGTGCCTTTCCAAATCATGTCCAATCAATTGAATTTACCACAGGTGGACTCCAATCAAGTTGGAAAAAATGAATTTAATCAATTTTAGAATAAGGCAGTGACTAAACTGCTTGGAGTAACCCTGGATTTTAAACTGCTTGGAACAACCCTGGATTTTAAACTGCTTGGAGTAACCCTGGATTTTAAACTGCCTTGGCAGCAGCTAATAGGGATCATGCTTTATATGCAGGTGAGATTTCAATGTAAGAGAGGTTTGATTTGGAGAAAATACGTGTGACTGGTTGTATATGCATAAGGCTCACCTCTCTGTCCCGGTCCGGCAGGAAACTGGTGTCCACATCTGGGTTCTTCCCTAGCTTCTTCTTCTTAGCGGGGAAATCTTTGGAAGATAAGTCAGTATTCACTGATTGTTCTTAGAGAATAATATACATAAGTATTGTGGCTATAAACAACAGATTTATTATGAAAACCACTCACAGTCCTCTTCCTCCTCTTCCTCTTCCTCCTCAGTCTCCTCTTTCTCCTCCTCTTCATCTTCAGGATTAAAGGATAAACTGGCAATCTTTCTCTTCTGCTCTTCCTTTCTTTTCTTCTCCTTCTGCTTCTCCAGCTTTCTGAAGGTAGACAGAAAGAGAGCAAAGATGAGACACTGACAATAGCTTTGAGAGATCATAACAAACAAAAAAGTGGCAGGGAATCGAGTAACTCTGGGAATACAGTAACTCACAGCATCAACTCCTTTGATTGCTCCTTCTTGGCCAGTTGCTTTTCTCGTTCTTTCACAAGAGCCTCCTGCCTGGCCTTCATATCATTGAGTGTCACCAGACCTGACAAGGGAAGACAGTATTGCAGTAAGATTGTGTTCTTCACAATTATGTATTCAAACATTCATCATTAAAAAAGGCAAGTCTGACATGGAAAAAGTCCCATTATATACTTACCAACAGTGCTGGATTTGAGCTCTGCTTCCACCGCATCATAATGAGCTGAGAACTTCTTGTCTATGTTGGACTTGACCATGTTGTCCTGTAGGAAATATTCAGATAGTAAGAGGGGAACACATGGCTAGGAACGTTAAGGCTACTCCTGTAAGCAGTGTAGCGCAAAGGCTATAGATTGCTCGTTTGATATATTTCAGTAACTAGATAGCAGTGAATAAGCAATACTATTACTCAGCTAACAAGTGACTGACCTGAGCAATTTTCTCCTTTAGCTGTGAAAGTTGTTCTCTTTCCTTTTCACGCTTTTTTATCAGCTGCATGGCTCTTCCAGCCTCGCTTGCTGCACCTTTGTACTGCGCCATGACTATATCTTCTGAGAATCAAACAGCAATAAGAATCTGGAAAAAGTAGCTAAACGCTACAGCCACAGACAACTTGTCTAAACAACAACTAATCACTGTTTTTATAACAGTGTATAGCGAAACGTTATTGTAGCTAGATGCTGAAATGTCCTCGCATCATAACAAACACGACCGAAAATGGTCTCGGTGAAGTGCATTCTGGGTAGTGTGCGAATCAGTAAAAAAGCCCGTGCAACCACTTCCGGCGGGGTTTCAATCATTTCAAAATAAAAGTAAAGTAGCAGTTGGTTCCATTTACTACACTGACCCTGCTGCAGGGGACAACAAAGCTGATTTGACATGATGCTCACTGCACCTGGCGCTGGAATTATCATATTATTTGCTTGGCTCTCTCCAAGTAACGCTCTCTATTTTCACATTGGAGAGACGGAGAAAAAATGCTTTATAGAGGAAATTCCAGATGAGACTATGGTTATTGGTAAATTATTATTTTAGCGTTAGATAACGTTAAAGCTGGTTAACTCGTCAGCTGCTTCTGGCTCATAGGCTATTTTGATTAATCCAGTCAGTTAGTGCATGCATGTCTTTCATTTCCTGACAGATGTAGCTAGATTTGATGGATAAAAATATATATAATGGGTCTTAATAAATACATGTTTTTTTTGCTGGCTAGCTACAAAAGACGAGAAGATTATACAGTATGTGACTGTGGGATTAGCCAACGTGTTATTTGATATGGAATATGCCCTTTATCGAGGATGGGAGGAATAGCCTTTCATCTGGCATCTCTCTATTATCAGGGAAATACAGGACCCAGCTGTGGGACAAGCAGATGGGATCCTTCCTCCAAGCCACCCCTGGCCTTGGAATGCATGTGGAAATCAAAGATCCAGATACTAAGGTCAGTCAAACAATGAGAAGATTAGATACAAGGTTACCACACTCAAAGTGTACAGTCATTACAGTTTGTGTATGTATCTTCATACACACAATGCCTCCACGTATGTTTCATCGGTATGTCTCTCTCTCTCCAACCCTCTATTCTAGATAATTCTGTCTCGTCAGTATGGGTCAGATGGACGGTTCACCTTTACTTCCCATACACCAGGCGAGCACCAGATCTGCCTGCACTCCAACTCCACCAAGATGGCCCTTTTCGCTGGCGGCAAACTGGTATGAATGGGATGTTGTTCTGGACATTTTTCTTCTCACAAAAAAAAAAATAACTTTCGTATAGCAGTAAATCTGCAGATAGTCTGGCATTCTAACCTTGTGTTCCGTCTTAGAGAGTCCACCTGGATATTCAGGTTGGTGAACATACCAACAACTACCCCGAAATCGCAGCAAAAGACAAGCTCACAGAGCTGCAATTAAGAGCTCGACAATTACTGGACCAACTAGAACAGATTCAGAAAGAGCAGAACTATCAGCAGGTGGGTTGAAAGAGAACATCTACATTTTGAGTTGAGTAAGCCACAACCATAGGGGATAATAAATATTGACATTTATTTTATCCTGTATAATGTCACATACAAAGCTGTTGTGGAATCCACGTCTTACCCTTGTCTTTTAACGATCTAGTGACTGTCTGTGTATCTCTTTTAACAGTATCGTGAGGAGCGGTTCCGCATGACGAGTGAGAGCACCAATCAGCATGTGCTTTGGTGGTCTATAGCTCAGACACTTATCCTCATCGTCACTGGCATCTGGCAGCTCAAGCACCTCAAGAGCTTCTTTGAGGCCAAGAAGTTGGTGTAATGCTCACAGGACATCACTGATTGAGTTCAAGACAGCAGTGACAACCATACAGAGTTGACTGGCAGAGAGAGACGCTTAAACCTGGGCAGAAAATTGAGAATATCCAGTGTGTCATGTATTGTCCATTAATTATTCTGTGACTTTAATTATTGTGATCAGTAAGCAAGCACCTGTGTCCATTTCCTTGTATTTTGTCCCCACTTTTGTATTGTTTTATATCAACTTTGTTGGACTGCACATAAGGAGTGGCAAATGTACCCTTATGTGTTTGTTTTGTAGATTTATCATTCTGCATACTTTTGGTTTAAACAGGTAGCCTAGTGGTTAGAGCGCTGGGCCAGTAACCGAAAGGTTGCTGGATCGAATCCCCGAGCTGATAATCTGCCCCCGAGCAAGGCAGTTAACACACTGTTCCCCGTGAGCCAAAGACGTGATGTAGATTATGGCAGCCCCCCGCACCTCTCTGATTGAGGGGTTGGGTTAAATGTGGAAGATGCATTTCAGTTGACCAACTGACTAGTTATCCCCCTTTCCTTTTGATTATTGTGATTTAGTCTGATAACATAATTATAGCAGAGCTAATAATAGTTTTAGCTCAATGACTAACCTGTTCACAAGCAGAATGCCACACACATCCTTAACTTCTGTTGAAGAGCAGTATCATTCCAGGAAACGGGGTATTATTGATTTTTAGAAGATGGTCCAAGCAGCACTTTTTTTCTTTTTCTTCCAAAGACCAACATATCTTTGAATCAGGTGCAGATTACATTTGAATGTTATGACATGAAGGCCTATGATAAAATACCCTCAAGTTATTCCAAACTGATCTAGATATCAGTAAGATGTGAATAGAATATTTTGATAAATACAGCAGTATGAGGTACAAATTCAACAACTTCATAATTACAAATTAAGGTTTTTACTTTTGGTTGGCTGTCATTTCTATGTATGCAATAAAACATGTAAAAGTGATGCACTGGGCCGTACCCACTACCCTCTGTAGTGCCTTGCGGTCGGAGGCCGAGCAGTTGCCATACCAGGCAGTGATGCAACCAGTTAGGATGCTCTCAATGGTGCAGCTGTAGAACCTTTTGAGGATCTGAGGACCCATGCCGAATCTTCTGAGGGGGAATAGGTTTTGTCGTGCCCTCTTTGCGACTGCATCAGTGTGCTTGGACCATGTTAGTTTGTTGGTGATGTTGGTGGGCACCAAGAAACTTGAAGCTCTTAACCTGCTCCACTACAGCCCGTCAATGACAAAGGGGGCGTGCTTGGTCCTCCTTTTCTGTAGTTCACAATCATCTCCTTTGTCTTGATCACGTTGAGGGAGAGGTTGTTGTCCTGGCACCACACGTCCAGGTCTCTGACCTCCTCCCTATAGGCTATCTCGTTGTTGTCGGTGAACAGGCCTACCACGGTTGTGTCATCGGCAAACTTAATGATGGTGTTGGAGTCATGCCTGGCCGTGCAGTCATGAGTGAACAGGAAGTACAGGAGGGGACTGAGCACGCACTCCTGAGGGGCCAACACAACACGGATGTGTTGTTACCTACCCTTACCACCTGGGGGCGGCCCGTCAGGAAGTCCAGGATCCAGTTTGCAGAGGGAGGTGTTTAGTCCCAGGGTCCTTAGCTTAGTGATGAGCTTTGAGGGCACTATGGTGTTGAACACTGAGCTGTAGTCAATGAATAGCATTCTCACATAAGTGTTATTTTTGTCCAGGTGGGAAGGGCAGTGTAGAGTGCAATAGAAATGGCATCATCTGTGGATCTGTTAGGGCGGTATGCAAATTGGAGTGGGTCTAGGGTTTCTGGGATAATGGTGTTGATGTGAGCCATGACCAGCCTTTCAAAGACCGTCATGGCTACAGACGTGACGGCTACGGGTCGGTAGTCATTTAGGCAGGTTACCTTAGTGTTCTTGGGCACAGGGACTATGGTGGTCTGCTTAAAACATGTTGGTATTACAGACTCGGGCAGGGAGAAGTTGAAAATGTCAGTGAAGACACTTGCCAGTTGGTCAGCGCATGCTCGTAGTACACGTCCTGGTAATCCATCTGGCCCTGCGGCTTTGTGAATGTTGACCTATTTAAAGGTCTTACTCACATCGGCTGTGGAGAGCGTGATCACACAGTCTTTCGGAACAGCTGGTGCTCTCATGCATGTTTCAGGGTTATTTGTCTCGAAGCGAGCATAGAAGTAGTTTAGCTCGTCTGGTAGTACAGTACTTTGTTGAAGCACCTTTGTCACCGATTACAGCCTCGAGTCTTCTTGGGTATGACGCTACAAGCTTGGCACCTGTATTTAGGGAGGTTCTCCCATTCTTTGCAGATCATCTCAAGCTCTGTCAGGCTGGATGGGGAGCGTTGCAACACAGCAATTTTTTTAAAGGAAAGGGAAAAGGGGAGACCTAGTCAGTTGTACAACTGAATGCCTTCAACTGAAATGTGTATTCCACATATTTTCAGGTCTGTTTGATCGGGTTCAAGTCCGGACTCTGGTTGGGCCACTCAAGGACATTCAGAGACCCGAAGCTACTCCTGCATTGTCTTGGCTGTGTGCTTAGGGTTGTTGTCCTGTTGGAAGGTAAACCTTCGCTCCAGTCTGAGGTCCTGAGCACTCTGGAGCAGGATCTCTCAAGGATCTCTCTGTACTTTGCGCCATTCATATTTCACTCGATCCTGATTTGTCTCCAAGCCTCTGCCACTGAAAAACATCCCCACAGCATGATGCTGCCACCACATGCTTCACCGTAGGGATGGTGCCAGGTTTCCTCCAGACGTGACGCTTGGCATTCAGGCCAAAGAGTTCAATCTCGGTTTCATCATACCAGAGAATCTTGCTTCTCATGGTCTGAGAGTCCTTTAGGTGCCTTTTGGCAAACTCCAATCGGGCTGTCATGTGCCTTTTACTGAGGAGTGGATTACATCTGGCCACTACCATAAAGGCCTGATTGGTTGAGTGCTGCAGAGATGGTTGTCCTTCTAGGAAGGTTCTCCTATCACCACAGACGAACTCTGGAGCTCTGTCAATACTATCTGTCAACATCAATGCCTGTATTGAACAAAATCTGATTTATGGCAATACAGTACCTTCCATCCCTCTACACCTTTTCATTCTATGAATTCATATTCTATTTTCAGTGAAATCACATTATCTAAAAGTTTTAGTGGGTTTTGTGAACTTTAAACAACCAATTTGGTTGTAATGACCACTACATTGGTTCTACAGTATATGATTGATAATTCGAAGAAAAGGTTTGTATCTTGTTTGCCCTTACCAAACTGGCTGGGTTGCCAGGAGACAATGATAGTGTCATATTTAGGATTCTGATCAGCTACGAACTCAACAGTCACATCTTGTGGAGCGCGGACATAATGCTGGCACACATCTGTCCACCCAGAAAGAAAAAAAACATGGCCACTGAACACAACCTGGGGGAAATTATGCTAAGAAAAAGATCATTGTAATAATGATTCAAATGAACACACAGCTTTAAAATACAGAGCTAAAATGGCCATGGTAGACATGCAAGGATATTTTATAGTAAATTTAAAAAGAAATTGGTGACAGGCACTACAGTGACACCTTGACCTATTCAGAGGTAAATTCTTAACATTCTTCAAAATCTGAAAACAAACATCACAAGTGAAAAGACAGAACGTAACACTTAAGTTGTTTTTGGTTCGGTCTTCAGAAATAACAGACAACGGCTCATTCTTGTCTCACTTATGTGCAATACACTGCCTTATGCAGTGACACATACTTGTTTGTGAAACCGTACCATTGTAGAAGTTACCTTCAAGGTATAGGGTCTGTAGGGTGAAACTGTTTATTCTGACACGCACTTACTGTCCCTCCAAATGCCTCGGCAGAGGAAATGGGTTCTTCCAACATCTCGGTTGATTCTGCAGTATTCACAGCCTGGACCCCCCATAAGATGGTGCATGAGAGGACAGGATATACATAAATGACTTGATTTGGGCAGAGAAAGGAGCAGGGTAAAATAATGTACGGCCAGTAATGCAGTACATTTTCATTTGGCGCCACAATAAATCAACTCCAAGGAGAGATTAGATATTTTTCCTAAAACAACTTCTATCACAAGAGAGAATGTATAGGTATATAGGCGTAATGGAACTAACGATGTATGTGACAGTGAATATGTAAACACAGAGGTGGAGGGGCCCAACGGTCTAATCCTTTCCTTTACGCTCGGTTATCTGGAAGTCACTGTTAACCATAGGGCGGCGCACAATTGGCCCAGCGTCATCCGGGGTACGGTTTGGCCGGGGTAGGCCGTCACAGAAAATAAGAATTTGTTCTTAACTGACTTGCCTAGTTAAATAAAGGTTAAATTAATAAATACTCTAAGAGGTAACAAAACACAGCTGGAGTAAAGGAGAAAACATTAACAGCCCGAGGCAAAGGCCTTCAACTGTCAGCTAGGTAGTATAGTAGGTAGATGAATGGCCCCCATCATGCCCACTATCGTTGCACGCTTTGGATAAAATGGCTGCTAAATGGCATATTGTTACTTCCTACGAGGGGAGAAATGACCACACGAGGGTAAAAAGGGCACACTTCCAATCACTGTACTACTCTAAATCAACTCTACAATGAATCATTACAAAAAGTCCTTCACTTATCCAGGTTTTTTAATCCTGCATGTCCATCCTTCGCCGGTCGCAATTGCCTTGGTAATATTTCAGCATTTTCCAAAATCAGAAAATGTCCATTGAAATGCTTATGATAAAAACCTGGCATATAAATGTATAGCGCCAGAAATAGAAGCATTTCCTTAGCATTTCACCTGACAAGTATACTTTTCCAGAGGACCTGGAAACAGTGAAGCTGCCAAAATATTGCCCAAAGTTACAATCAAGTCAACAAGCCCGATTCCTATTCTATGTGCAGGGATGGGCAACTGGCGGCCAAGCAGACCCTCTTTTGAAGCTCAAACGGCAAGTTGACAACATTGTTCCATTTCTTCAATTATCTCCAACAGCCGAGTTTTACAATAGTAATGGAGGTGCCAAACAAACCACATTCAGGACACTTATTACAATAAACAAGGCCAAATAAAAATGTTGTTTTTAATAATATAAATTAGTAAAGTTGATCGAATTTAATTAACACAGTGAACAGCGTCCAAGTGTAGGTTTGTTTTGTACATTTTTTTTAAAGAAAAAATATTTGGGATCACACATTTTCATAGAAATTAAAGCAGTAATATTTCTTAAACAGAATTGTTATGTTTTGGTAAAGAAATCACTATGGTTTGTTAGGCAACAACACTTTGGGGAATTAAAAAAAAAAAGTTGAGGAATAACAATGAAGAGAAACCTAATGATTTAAAGTGAATATAGTTTATCAATCTGAAAGTAAAATGCTTCTGACAATACATTAATAGTAAAACATGGGGAAAAAATGTGTGCCCAGAAAGATCCTGAAGACAATATTTTCACCGGATCTGAAAAACAAGAAATAAAAAATATAATGTAATTTACGTTGCAACATCTGCATGTTACGATAAACCTCTCAACTTCATATCCATTCTTTACCTAATAATACAAGTTTTGGGCTATAATGATAAAATTATTGATAATAGGCCTATATTTGCTATTTCCTACATGTTTTATGAACTAACTAACAGCTGAAAGTGAACAGGCCCATGCATGCCGACACTCACACAGCGTCATGTGGAGCATACTTATGAAACAATCCTGTTCGTTTCGGCCCAAAAGTTGGAAAAGGGTATAAATCATAAGCCATTATATACACGATGATCTATCCAACCAATGATGCTACATTCTTTTGCTGTTTCATTTGTACACCGTGACGTGTGATTGGCCACAGCAGGGAATAATGTGGAGGAACACATTACATCACACTCTACATAAACCTAGAATACCAATCAGATCGTTTGATAAAACTATAAGGAAAGCAATTATAATATTCCTACGTAGATATTGGTAGTGTGTTAAGGTTAGAGATAACCACTCACGGTGTATTTGTCCCATTTCTTCTCCGGGTCGTAGGGCTCCCAGCGGCTAGCAGGGAAGATGTGCTTGTTCTTCTCATACCAGCACCTCAGCACCACTTTACCTGCGTGAGACTACGACACACCAAGGACACTCGTTGTTGTTAACGCTGCTGCACTGGCAAATAACTTGGATTCAAAAAATAAATAGAAGTATCAAAACACACTTGGAAATTGAATATTAAAACAATACGGATCTCCTCACCTCGTCTTTTTCAACAGTGGCGTCGTTCACCAGCCGAATGTCATCGTGGACATCAAAGCTGAAGAGTGGACCTGTAGTGGAATAAAGTATAAAATATATATATATAATGCCATCAGTGAAGTTACATAAATGTTTAAATATAACGTCGATTTTTTTTGATGAACTTTGAAGTTACCACTGGCTCACCAGATTTGCCTCGAGCTTTTGTCACAATGAAGTCATAGAAACTATGATGCTAGAACAGAAAACAGAGATAATGGTTCAGTTTAATATGAAGAAGAGATGTAAAATTTAGAATAGTTCAGATTGATGTAGAGCAGCACTCACATGTGGGATGATCAGATCCTCTTTGATGTACATCAGCTGCTCGACACCAGCAGCCCTACAAAGACCCCCCAACCTTTTACAACCTTCCTTCATAAAGAATAACATTAAAGGGAAATCCTATAATGTTAGTGCCAATGGGCACCTAGGGTGTATTCATTAGACGAAGAACGTAGCAAACAGTTGCAAAACGTTTTTACAATGGAAACCGTTTACTCCAATACGGAAAAAGCTTTGAGATGAAAACGCAAGTTTTTAATTGGACAAATTCAGGTAGGGTCCCGCCCCGTTTAATTTCGTTTGCTTCTGTTTTCTAGTAAATACACCCGCCTAGATAAAACCAAAGCCACCACTTCAGTCACATCTACTCTTACCTCAGCTCACTGAAATCTTTCCTCAAGACCTCCAGTGCTTTCTGAAGGAACTGCTGCATGGTATTTCCCTTCTTCATCTGTAGTAAACACACAACAATGCACACTGATACATGCTATAGTATACAGGTATATCTCATCCGACCAAAGTTAAATGTATGGCTCCATTTGCTTTCCAACAAGACATCCATTGCTAAGCAACCGGTTCTCTCTTACTGTACCTTGACAGTCTTACGATGCCCCGATCCATCCCAGTAGGAGAACGTGATCTCAATTTCTTCACCTGCACGGAAGATGTGTCATTATCAATAAGTGTCATTATCATGGCATGGTTGTAACTAGCAGGGTAGTGAACTACTCATTTAAGCTCATCATTACCACATGGGACCAATATAAAATGAGCACTGGATGTAATAGTCATGTGTGATTGTCGTGTGTAATCAATCTCGCTTACTCTTGATCTTTTCCTGTTTTCCCTCCCACTCCTGGCGCAGCTCCTCTCGAAGCCGATTCTCCTCCTCCTGAACTCCCAATAATAAACACATTTTAAGCTTGGGTTCCGTGTGTGTGCACACACACATATACATATAGGACATTTATATAGTGTATACCCTGGGCTCTGTGTGTGTGTGTGTGTGTGTGTATACAACCGTCCAAAAATTTGGGGTCACTTAGAAATGTCCTTGTTTTTGAAAGAATATCAATTTTTTTGTCCATTAAAATAACATAGTATTGATCAGAAATACAGTGTAGACATTGTTAATGTTGCAAATAGCCAGAGTTGCAAAGAAAAATCCATATCTCAGACTGGCCAATAAAAAGAAAAGATTAAGATGGGCAAAAGAACACAGACACTGGACAGAGGAACTCTGCCTAGAAGGCCAGCATCCCGGAGTCGCCTCTTCACTGTTGACGTTGAGACCGGTGTTTTGCGGGTACTATTTAATGAAGCTGCCAGTCGAGGACTTGTGAGGCGTCTGTTTCCCAAACTAGACACTCTAATGTACTTGTCCTCTTGCTCAGTTGTGCACTGGGGCCTCCCACTCTTCTTTCTATTCTGGTTAGAGCCAGGTTGCGCTGTTCTGTGAAGGGAGTAGTACACAGCGTTGTACGAGATCTTCAGTTTCTTGGTAATTTCTCGCATGGAATAGCCTTCATTTCTCAGAACAAGAATAGACTGATGAGTTTCAGAAGAAAGTTCTTTGTTTCTGGCCATTTTGAGCCTCTAATTGAACCCACAAATGCTGATGCTCCAGATACTCAACTAGTCCAATGAAGGACCGTTTTATTGCTTCTTTAAATCAGAACAACAGTTTTCAGCTGTCCATTAAAAAATCTGCGGTTTCCAGCTACAATAGTCATTTACAACATTAACAATGTCTACACTATTTCTGATAAATTTGATGTTATTTTGACGGACACATTTTTTGTGTGCTTTTCTTTCAAAAACAAGGACATTTCTAAGTGACCCCAAACTTTTGAGCGGTTATGTGTATATATATATATACATATATATGCATGTATATATGCATGTATGCCCACACACACACAACATTTATATAGTGTATGCCCTGGGCTCTGTGTGTGTATAAAGGCACATTTATATAGTGTACACCCTGTGCATACTGGACAGGAGTCAAAGGGGTAGGAATGGGCCGATTTCTCCACCCCCTTCTCCGGCCGTTGTATTGGGCAGTTCAATGGTGAGAAATTACTCAGTCCCTGGAGCAAAAAGGAAATTGAGGCTATCATAGGATTCAATGACATTATGAAGTGCAGCTCAGAACAGCTGAAGATTGGATTTTAAAGAACTGATTGGGTCTCTGCTTGACACGAACATACACCCCATAATATCTGGCCATCTGCCCAAATCGTGGCACTGAACATTTCAACCCTTCATAACTGGCTTCGAGACTATTGCAGCTCTGTGGGTGTAACATTTATTGACAATGATAATACCTTCTGGAAACAAAGCTTGTTTTATAAAGGAGGATGGGATCCACCCAAATCATTTGGGTTCCTGGATCTTTTCACACCATTATAAGGCTGCGTTGAGACAATGACTTATCAATGACCCAGGTCCAGCTCAATTAATCCCTACTGTTGTGTCTCTGAGTTGTCATAACGCCTTAGCATATGTACATTATCCCAGGGGCATTGGAAGACACAATGTAAGTAACCTCATTTATGTCCCGCTAAACGCCCTGAATGCCTCGGCTGATCCTACAGCTATTGTATGCAGTAATCATGAGTCTATGAACCAGATTTATGCCATTAGCACTGAGGCGGTGTGCCCTAGTAGGAAGTCCACTGTGTGCAGCTCATCCTGCACTGACAGAAATAACATGAGCTAATCTACTTCTGCTAAGCTTCCCAGTACAGCAGTGAAAACAAGCAAGCATCCCAGACAAGTGCTCAAAATATATAGCTTAAGAAACAAGGTTCATGAAATTATTAAATTTGCTAGTAACAAAATACATTCATATTCTAAAAATCTCTGAAACTCACTTAGATTATACCTTTGATGATACAGTGGTAGCAATACAAGGTTATAACATTTACAGAAAATACAGAAATGCTAGTGGTGGAGGTGTTGACCCTTTATATTCTGAACCACATTCCTGTAAAGCTTAATAGAGGATCTCATGTTAAATACTGTTGAAGTAATATGGTTACAAATTCATCTGCCTCACCTAAAGCCCATTCTTGTGGGAAGCTGCTATAGACCAAGTGCTAACAGTCAGTATCTGGACAACATGTGTGAAATGCATGTGATATCAACAGAGAGGTATATTTTCTGGGTGATTTAAATACTGACTGGCTTTTCTCAAGATGTCCACTCAAGAAAAAAGCTTCAAACTGTAACAACCTGAACCAGGTCACTGGCACTAATCAGTCAACCTGCCAGGCCAGTCAAACAGCACAGGAATGAAATCATCAACATATATTGATCACTTCTTTACTAATGCTGCAGAAAGGTGCTCTAAAGCAGTATCCAGATCCATCAGATGTAGTGATCACAATACAGTAGCACATATCTAGGAAAACCAAAGTTCCAAAGGCTGGGCCTAATATAGTGTATAAGAGGTCATACAATAAGTTTCGTAGTGATTCCTATGTTGTTGATGTAAAGAATATTTGTTGGTCCGTGGATTGTAATGAGGAGCAACCAGATGCTGCACTTGACATATTTATGAAATTTCTTATTCCAGTTACTAATAAGCATGCAACTATTATGAAAATGATTGTAAAAAAAAAACTGTTAAATCCCTGTGGATTGATGAGGAATTGAAAAATGGTATGGTTGAGAAGGATGAGGCAAAAGGAATGGAAAATAAGTCTGGTTACAACCGATTGGCAAACGTACTGCAAATAGAGAAATCCTGCAACTAAACTGAATAAAAAGAAGAAACTACACTATGAAACAAAGAAATGACAAAGAATGATAGTAAAGCTTTGGAGCACATTAAATTACATTTTGGCCAACAAGTCAAACTCAGCTCCACCATTCATTGAATCAGGTGGCTCATTCATCACAAAACCACTGATATTGCCAATTACTTTAATGATTTTTTCTTTGGCAAGATTAGCAAACGTAGGCATGACATGCCAGCAACAAACACTGACACTACACATCCAAGTATAACTGATCAAATTATTAAAAGACAAGCATTGTCATTTTTTTTATTCTGTAAAGTGATTGTGGAAGAGGTGAAAAAAGCATCGTTGTCTATCAACAATGACAAGCCACCGGGGTCTGACAACTTGGATGGAAAATTACTGAGGATGATAGTGTACGATATTGTCACTCCTATTTGCCATATCTTCAATCTAAGCCTACTAGAGAGCGTGTGCCCTCGGGCCTGGAGGAAAGCTAAAGTAATTCCACTACCCAAGAATTGTAAAGCCCCCTTTACTGGCTCAAATAGCTGACTAATCAGCCTACTACCAGCCCTAAGTAAACTTTTGGGGGGGAAAATGGTGTTTGACCAGATACAATGCTATTTTACAGTAAAGAAAATGACAGAGTTTTAGCACGCTTATAGGAAAGGACATTCAACAAGCACTTACACAAATGACTGATGATTGGCTGAGAGAAAATGTGGCGTTTGACAATCAATAGTCTGCTGATGGAAAAACATATGCGTTATGGCTTTAGACACCTTGCTATACTGTGGATGTGTTCTTTAATGGAAGCCTCTCTAACATTGTCCAGGTAGAATCAGGAATTCCCCAGGGCAGCTGTCTAGGCACCTTACTTTTTCAATATTTACCAATGACACGCCACTGGCCTTGAGTAAAGCCAGTGTGTCTATGTACAGTGCATTCTGATATTATTCAGACCGCTTGACTTTTTCCACATTTGTTAGGTTACAGCCTTATTATAAAATGTATTAAATTGTTTCCCCCCCTAATCAATCTACACACAATACCCCATAACGATCAAGCAAAAACAGGTTAATATATTTTTTTTTAACTGTATTTAAAAATAAACGGACATATCACATTTCCATAAGTATTCAGACCCTTTACTCGGTGCTTTGTTGAAGAACCTTTGGCAGCGATTACAGCCTCAAGTCTTCTTGAGCATGACGCTACAAGCTTGACACACATGTATTTGAAGAGTTTCTCCCATTCTTTTCTGCAGATCCTCTCCTGCTCTGTCAGGTTGGATGGGGAGTGTCGCTGCACAGCTATTTTCAAGTCTCCCCAGAGATGTTCGATCGGGTTCAAGTCCGGGCTCTGGCTGGGCCACACAAGGACATTCAGAGACTTCTCCCAAAGCCACTCCTGTGTTGTATTGGCTGTGTGCTTAGGGTCGCTGGCCTGCTGAAACTGAACCTTCGCCACAGTCTGAGGTCCTGAGCGCTCTGGAGCAGGTTTTCATCAATGATCCCTCTGTACTTTGCTCTGTTCATCTTTCCCTTAATCCTGACTAGTCTCCCAGTCCCTGAAAAATATCCCCACAACACAATGCTGCCAAACCCATGCTTCACCGTAGGGATGGTGCCAGGTTTCCTCCAGACGTGACACTTGGTATTCAGACCAGAGTTCAATCTTGGTTTCATCAGAGCAGAGAATCTTGTTTCGCATGGTCTGAGAGTCCTTTTACTGAGGAGTGGCTTCCGTCTGGCCACTCTAACATAAAGGCCTGATTCGTGGAGTGCTGCAGAGATGGTTGTCCTTCTGGAAGGTTCTCCCATCTCCACAGAGGATCTCTGGAGCTCTGTCAGGATGACCATCGGGTTCTTGGTCACCTCCCTTGAGTGCTCAGTTTGGCCAGCTCTAGGAAGTCTTGGTGGTTCCAAACTTCTTTCATTTAAGAATGATGGAGGCCACTGTGTTCTCGGGGACCTTCAATGATGCAGTAATTTTTTGTTACCTTTCCCCATATCTGTGCCTCGACACGATCCTGCCTCGGAGCTCCATGGACAATTCCTTCGACCTCGTTGCTTGGTTTTTGCTCTGACATGAACTCTCTACTGTGGAACTTTATATAGACCGGTGTGTGCCTTTCCAAATCATGTCCAATCAATTGAATTTACCACAGGTGGACTCCAATCAAGTTGGAAAAAATGAATTTAATCAATTTTAGAATAAGGCAGTGACTAAACTGCTTGGAGTAACCCTGGATTTTAAACTGCTTGGAACAACCCTGGATTTTAAACTGCTTGGAGTAACCCTGGATTTTAAACTGCCTTGGCAGCAGCTAATAGGGATCATGCTTTATATGCAGGTGAGATTTCAATGTAAGAGAGGTTTGATTTGGAGAAAATACGTGTGACTGGTTGTATATGCATAAGGCTCACCTCTCTGTCCCGGTCCGGCAGGAAACTGGTGTCCACATCTGGGTTCTTCCCTAGCTTCTTCTTCTTAGCGGGGAAATCTTTGGAAGATAAGTCAGTATTCACTGATTGTTCTTAGAGAATAATATACATAAGTATTGTGGCTATAAACAACAGATTTATTATGAAAACCACTCACAGTCCTCTTCCTCCTCTTCCTCTTCCTCCTCAGTCTCCTCTTTCTCCTCCTCTTCATCTTCAGGATTAAAGGATAAACTGGCAATCTTTCTCTTCTGCTCTTCCTTTCTTTTCTTCTCCTTCTGCTTCTCCAGCTTTCTGAAGGTAGACAGAAAGAGAGCAAAGATGAGACACTGACAATAGCTTTGAGAGATCATAACAAACAAAAAAGTGGCAGGGAATCGAGTAACTCTGGGAATACAGTAACTCACAGCATCAACTCCTTTGATTGCTCCTTCTTGGCCAGTTGCTTTTCTCGTTCTTTCACAAGAGCCTCCTGCCTGGCCTTCATATCATTGAGTGTCACCAGACCTGACAAGGGAAGACAGTATTGCAGTAAGATTGTGTTCTTCACAATTATGTATTCAAACATTCATCATTAAAAAAGGCAAGTCTGACATGGAAAAAGTCCCATTATATACTTACCAACAGTGCTGGATTTGAGCTCTGCTTCCACCGCATCATAATGAGCTGAGAACTTCTTGTCTATGTTGGACTTGACCATGTTGTCCTGTAGGAAATATTCAGATAGTAAGAGGGGAACACATGGCTAGGAACGTTAAGGCTACTCCTGTAAGCAGTGTAGCGCAAAGGCTATAGATTGCTCGTTTGATATATTTCAGTAACTAGATAGCAGTGAATAAGCAATACTATTACTCAGCTAACAAGTGACTGACCTGAGCAATTTTCTCCTTTAGCTGTGAAAGTTGTTCTCTTTCCTTTTCACGCTTTTTTATCAGCTGCATGGCTCTTCCAGCCTCGCTTGCTGCACCTTTGTACTGCGCCATGACTATATCTTCTGAGAATCAAACAGCAATAAGAATCTGGAAAAAGTAGCTAAACGCTACAGCCACAGACAACTTGTCTAAACAACAACTAATCACTGTTTTTATAACAGTGTATAGCGAAACGTTATTGTAGCTAGATGCTGAAATGTCCTCGCATCATAACAAACACGACCGAAAATGGTCTCGGTGAAGTGCATTCTGGGTAGTGTGCGAATCAGTAAAAAAGCCCGTGCAACCACTTCCGGCGGGGTTTCAATCATTTCAAAATAAAAGTAAAGTAGCAGTTGGTTCCATTTACTACACTGACCCTGCTGCAGGGGACAACAAAGCTGATTTGACATGATGCTCACTGCACCTGGCGCTGGAATTATCATATTATTTGCTTGGCTCTCTCCAAGTAACGCTCTCTATTTTCACATTGGAGAGACGGAGAAAAAATGCTTTATAGAGGAAATTCCAGATGAGACTATGGTTATTGGTAAATTATTATTTTAGCGTTAGATAACGTTAAAGCTGGTTAACTCGTCAGCTGCTTCTGGCTCATAGGCTATTTTGATTAATCCAGTCAGTTAGTGCATGCATGTCTTTCATTTCCTGACAGATGTAGCTAGATTTGATGGATAAAAATATATATAATGGGTCTTAATAAATACATGTTTTTTTTGCTGGCTAGCTACAAAAGACGAGAAGATTATACAGTATGTGACTGTGGGATTAGCCAACGTGTTATTTGATATGGAATATGCCCTTTATCGAGGATGGGAGGAATAGCCTTTCATCTGGCATCTCTCTATTATCAGGGAAATACAGGACCCAGCTGTGGGACAAGCAGATGGGATCCTTCCTCCAAGCCACCCCTGGCCTTGGAATGCATGTGGAAATCAAAGATCCAGATACTAAGGTCAGTCAAACAATGAGAAGATTAGATACAAGGTTACCACACTCAAAGTGTACAGTCATTACAGTTTGTGTATGTATCTTCATACACACAATGCCTCCACGTATGTTTCATCGGTATGTCTCTCTCTCTCCAACCCTCTATTCTAGATAATTCTGTCTCGTCAGTATGGGTCAGATGGACGGTTCACCTTTACTTCCCATACACCAGGCGAGCACCAGATCTGCCTGCACTCCAACTCCACCAAGATGGCCCTTTTCGCTGGCGGCAAACTGGTATGAATGGGATGTTGTTCTGGACATTTTTCTTCTCACAAAAAAAAAAATAACTTTCGTATAGCAGTAAATCTGCAGATAGTCTGGCATTCTAACCTTGTGTTCCGTCTTAGAGAGTCCACCTGGATATTCAGGTTGGTGAACATACCAACAACTACCCCGAAATCGCAGCAAAAGACAAGCTCACAGAGCTGCAATTAAGAGCTCGACAATTACTGGACCAACTAGAACAGATTCAGAAAGAGCAGAACTATCAGCAGGTGGGTTGAAAGAGAACATCTACATTTTGAGTTGAGTAAGCCACAACCATAGGGGATAATAAATATTGACATTTATTTTATCCTGTATAATGTCACATACAAAGCTGTTGTGGAATCCACGTCTTACCCTTGTCTTTTAACGATCTAGTGACTGTCTGTGTATCTCTTTTAACAGTATCGTGAGGAGCGGTTCCGCATGACGAGTGAGAGCACCAATCAGCATGTGCTTTGGTGGTCTATAGCTCAGACACTTATCCTCATCGTCACTGGCATCTGGCAGCTCAAGCACCTCAAGAGCTTCTTTGAGGCCAAGAAGTTGGTGTAATGCTCACAGGACATCACTGATTGAGTTCAAGACAGCAGTGACAACCATACAGAGTTGACTGGCAGAGAGAGACGCTTAAACCTGGGCAGAAAATTGAGAATATCCAGTGTGTCATGTATTGTCCATTAATTATTCTGTGACTTTAATTATTGTGATCAGTAAGCAAGCACCTGTGTCCATTTCCTTGTATTTTGTCCCCACTTTTGTATTGTTTTATATCAACTTTGTTGGACTGCACATAAGGAGTGGCAAATGTACCCTTATGTGTTTGTTTTGTAGATTTATCATTCTGCATACTTTTGGTTTAAACAGGTAGCCTAGTGGTTAGAGCGCTGGGCCAGTAACCGAAAGGTTGCTGGATCGAATCCCCGAGCTGATAATCTGCCCCCGAGCAAGGCAGTTAACACACTGTTCCCCGTGAGCCAAAGACGTGATGTAGATTATGGCAGCCCCCCGCACCTCTCTGATTGAGGGGTTGGGTTAAATGTGGAAGATGCATTTCAGTTGACCAACTGACTAGTTATCCCCCTTTCCTTTTGATTATTGTGATTTAGTCTGATAACATAATTATAGCAGAGCTAATAATAGTTTTAGCTCAATGACTAACCTGTTCACAAGCAGAATGCCACACACATCCTTAACTTCTGTTGAAGAGCAGTATCATTCCAGGAAACGGGGTATTATTGATTTTTAGAAGATGGTCCAAGCAGCACTTTTTTTCTTTTTCTTCCAAAGACCAACATATCTTTGAATCAGGTGCAGATTACATTTGAATGTTATGACATGAAGGCCTATGATAAAATACCCTCAAGTTATTCCAAACTGATCTAGATATCAGTAAGATGTGAATAGAATATTTTGATAAATACAGCAGTATGAGGTACAAATTCAACAACTTCATAATTACAAATTAAGGTTTTTACTTTTGGTTGGCTGTCATTTCTATGTATGCAATAAAACATGTAAAAGTAATTTGTTATGTGATTCTTTGTTTATGTAAAATTACTGTACATTTCCTGCATAGGAAAAATACAAAACCAAGTTATTTTCAACAATTATTTTGCTTGTCACCTTCTGCAGAATCAATTTAATCCTGTATCTCATTTTAAGTGAATGTTTTGCAATGTTTATTTGCAGTTCCCTTAGTTATGGATTTAGTTTTACATTGAACCATAACTATAAGAAAATCATAGCAGAACGAAACTATTTCTTCTTTGCATAGGTTAAATCTTTCAGTGCACCAACACATAACTCAGACCAAAATAATCACAAATAATACTAGTGTAAACATATTGTATGAGTGAATACCTGCAGTTTTGTAATTGTGTTTATCAAGAATTTAAAAAAAGTTAAGTATTTGACAACACCATACAGAATTGAATTGACTCACAATACCATCCATCATAAAGGGGGGGGGGGTTATGTTTATTAAATCACAAGTATTTTGCCAGAAAAATAGGACATTTTACTATGTAAGATACCCAATCACTGGGATATTCAAAACGGTCAAGAGTTCAGTATAGTAATTATCAAAACATTAGATATAAACTCCATCTCTGCTTGACTCTCTGAATGATCGATATTTATGTTATCGTGTTAAACGGTATCTATTGAATCTAGAGTTGGCACAAGATCGAGATGTGAGCTATAGCTTCTTATATCCAACATCATCAACTGAGTAATGAGAATCTATGCCTAATGTGAGTAGTTTAAAAATCTCAGTTTGTAATGTCAACTTGAAGATCGAATTCTGTCCAAAATTGCTCAAATGAATGGGCTCCGTAGAAATGAATTGAAAATCTAGATCAACCAAAGACATTTTTTCCCAGTTAATTCTCCTAAAATACTGAATTCCTTTACAGCCTGTGTGAGTGTAGGAAGGAGAAACATCACTGTCCTGTCACAGTGAGACGCTCCATTTTCTTAGCTGCTTCTTCTGTCGGAACCTTTGACTTTTTCTCTGGACTGGGAGTGGGAGTGTTGGGATAATCCCTATTACCGAAAATAGTACTACCAACTCGCACGTTGGTTGAACCCACCTCAATCTAAAGGAGGAAATGGAAAAGAATACCTCAGAAGGGTATAATTTATACAAACAGCATGCGCATTTGATTAGTAATGGGTAGCTAAATCAATATCTGATAATTCAATATGTTAAGAACATATTGTATTAGAAATTAAGAAGGCTGAGACAGTGGAACTTACCGCGTGTTCAAAGTCAGTGGACATGCCCATACTAAGCTCTACATCCTCAAGGGGCAGCTGTAGACTGGCACACACTTCCTGTCGCCGACTCAGCAAAGCCTGATTGGTGATGCACAACAGAATTAACACACACCTATAGATCTTTACCAAAAGCCTTAACATAAAACATTTATTTATTTATTTAACCAAGCAAGTCAGGGTAATCATAACAACCAAATACCTGAAAATCTGGGTTAGGGCCATCAGCTAGGTCGTAGCCATAGCGACCAATGGTCATGAGTCCAGAGAAGTGTAGGGCAGAGCATTTGGATAAAATGTGTTTCACTGTGTTCACTGTCTCACCAGGAGGCAGTCCATGTTTACCTAGTGGCAACATAGAACTGTAGTAAGTATATCTGTCTGTCAGGCAGGTTGACGTTTATTGTCATGAGTCTTGCCCAGGAGGAAAAACTGAGCAGGTTCCTCTAGATGGGCCAGTTGCAATTAGCTATATGGTAAAAATACATGCGAAAAAAAACATTTGCTTTTTGGTCTTAATTTAAAAAGGGGAATGGAAACACTTTAGGAAGTAAATCTAAGCAAAGATATGTATTCAATCCACTAATACTAAACATGTTCATTTAACATAAAAACATCTCTACATTTAGTATTTTGATCGTCGACAAGGTTATTCGAGCTATGGTCAGCGCCATTTTAAATTGCCATAGTAACGACTGGCGCCAGTGCGTCACAGGCAGGAATTAGGTAAAGTGTCTGCGGTATTGAATTTTCGCGCGGAGAATGAATCGAAGAGAGGGAGGTTAGGTGCGGACAACGATGATGGCAACAGCAAGTAGTAATTCAAACATGAACCGTATAGCGCCAGGCTGTATGAATTGGCTCAACAACAAAAATCCCTCGGTAAACTACCATCGGCTGCCCAAGGACCCACAACTTTTGAAGAAGTGGCTCCATGTCCTGAAGAGGAAGGACGCGCTAGATCGAGCTAGCAGGATCTGCAGACAGCACTTTGTGGAGGCAGACTTCGCGATGAAGTGCACTTTCGATGCGGCAACCAGGAGTTTCCGAATAGAAAGGAGTCATATGCCTACGTTGAAGCCCTCTGCTTGCGCCTCCATTTGAAATTAAGGGTTATGGTGTAGGGGTTACCGACCGACCATCAACATCGCAGACTTTGGTCCAAAGTTTGTTGTCAAGCAAAAGCTACTGAACAGAGGAGAGTCAATGCAATGGAGCGTGAGGTACCGTTTACCGGTCAGGACTGTCGTGGACTAGGCTAGCTTTAGATGTTTGCTGGGAAAAAAATGTCCCTGTATTTGCTGTGTGTGTGTGTGTGTGTGTGTGTGTGTGTGTGTGTGTTGACAAAGCATACAACAGGTAGCTTGTTAATGCCAACTGATATATTTGGGTTTACTTGTCTTAACAAAACGTTTGTTTGTTTTCAGGATGACATCTTCATGCCTGAACATGTTTTCATCCTGGAGGAGACTGTGCAGGAGGCAGAGGTGGTTCATGCAAATCTATGTTATTTCTAAGGCTATTGTTTATTTCAAGTATATGCAGTGATTCTTCAATATAACTAGAGCCTAATAGACGCCTTCATTTTTTTTCTACCAACGGGAAAGAACGGTTAGTACAGCATGCCGAACTGACCCCTTGGTGCCAGAGTGTTCCTGTGCTGTGGTGGAGAAGAGGTCCACCGGGACCATCACTAAAGAGCTCGGGGTCCAGCTAGATTGCGCTCACAACCATCAGTATACAGCCGAATCCTGCCCCGATACGCCACAGACGGAGAGTGAGATCCGTGAAGACCATAACTCGCTGTATGAACCTGAGAGATCAGAATCACAATCATCACAGTGTTCCGGAAATGGAGAAGGAGCAGGCCGTTCAACAGCGATTTCAAAAGATACACCCATCCATAAAGGGAATGGGAGTGGATGTGCTACCATGTCCCGGTTCTGCTGTTTCGACTCTCTCTCAACCTATGAATACTCAGCTATGAAAAGCCAACTGACATTTGCTCCTGAGGTGTTGAACTCTTGCACCCTCTATAACCACTGTGGTTAGTATTTTTTTGTTGTTGTATTTTTCACCCCCCCCCCCCCAAATTCGTGGTATCCAATTGGTAGTAGTTACAGTCTTGTCTCATCGCTGCAACTCCCATACGGACTCGGGAGAGGCGAAGGTCGAGAGCCATGCGTCCTCCGAAACACAACCAAGCCGCACTGCTTCTTGACACAATTCCCATCCAACCCGGAAGCCAGACGCCCCAATGTGTCGGAGGAAACATCATACACCTGGTGACCGTGTCACCGCCACAGGAGTCGCTAGTGCGCGATGAGACGAGGATATCCCTGCCGGCCAAACCCTCCCCGACCCGGACGACGCTGGGCCAATTGTGCGCCGCCCCAAGAGCTTCCCGGTCGCGACAGGGCCTGGGCTCGAACCCACTGCGGTGCAGTGCCTTAGACCACTGTGCCACTCGGGAGGCCTTGTGGTTAGTATTTTAATGTAAAAAGGGCTTTTGTAAAATACATTTGATTGATTGTTTGCTGTGCTGGATGCTGTGTATTCACTGTCTGAGTGATGGGACATGTTTATAGTATCTGTAACATGTTGGTGTGTATTTAATCTGCATCTTAACTTCTTAAAAGTGGTAATCAGCAGTAGAAACAATAACAAACTGTCTCCCTGCTCCTCTTGACAAAAAGCTGAGGGATGGGGCTGGAGAAATGTAACCACTCTCAAATGCATAGACAGAGCTATATCGATGCAAGGACTGACCATCCATGATATCAACATTGTAATCCTGTTTCTATGATCTGTTTCCACTACCATGTATCCAGTTCGCTTTTGTTAAAGACGTCTGCTAAATGGTATATATTATTAAAGTCTCTTTTGACTCTGCCAACTAGTTGCCCAGTGTAGTTACCATTCCTTTCCAATAGATGACAGCCAAAGCTAGTTGAAGTCACTAATCTAGCGACAGGGACACTGGATTAGTGCGCACTGAAAGTAGTTTTATCTTCAAAGAAAGTTTATCTGGTTACGCTTGAACCTGTTGTTATAGTGGACAAGCTAACTAATACTATTTTTACATAAGGTGCAAGCATTAGGTCTATGTCTCAGGTTAGGCTAGATTTACTAAATTAACTGGTTTTATTCAAGGCCTTTGCTTCTGGCTATGTGTGCCTTTTGGAAGAAACGACACACACGGGGATGAGACGCCGTACACCCTGTCTAATTGGTAATACATCACCATCCAGACAGACTGACAGGAACCTCTGACCAGGATGTAATACAGCCACCATCCAGACAGACTGACAGGAACCTCTGACCTGGATGTAATACATCACCATCCAGACAGACTGACAGGAACCTCTGACCTGGATGTAATACATCACCATCCAGACAGACTGACAGGAACCTCTGACCAGGATGTAATACAGCCACCATCCAGACAGACTGACAGGAACCTCTGACCTGGATGTAATACAGCTATCCAGACAGACTGACAGGAACCTCTGACCAGGATGTAATACAGCCACCATCCAGACAGACTGACAGGAACCTCTGACCTGGATGTAATACAGCCACCATCCAGACAGACTGACAGGAACCTCTGACCAGGATGTAATACAGCCACCATCCAGACAGACTGACAGGAACCTCTGACCTGGATGTAATACATCACCATCCAGACAGACTGACAGGAACCTCTGACCTGGATGTAATACATCACCATCCAGACAGACTGACAGGAACCTCTGACCAGGATGTAATACAGCCACCATCCAGACAGACTGACAGGAACCTCTGACCTGGATGTAATACAGCTATCCAGACAGACTGACAGGAACCTCTGACCAGGATGTAATACAGCCACCATCCAGACAGACTGACAGGAACCTCTGACCTGGATGTAATACAGCCACCATCCAGACAGACTGACAGGAACCTCTGACCAGGATGTAATACAGCCACCATCCAGACAGACTGACAGGAACCTCTGACCTGGATGTAATACAGCCACCATCCAGACAGACTGACAGGAACCTCTGACCTGGATGTAATACATCACCATCCAGACAGACTGACAGGAACCTCTGACCTGGATGTAATACATCACCATCCAGACAGACTGACAGGAACCTCTGACCTGGATGTAATACAGCTATCCAGACAGACTGACAGGAACCTCTGACCAGGATGTAATACAGCCACCATCCAGACAGACTGACAGGAACCTCTGACCAGGATGTAATACAGCCACCATCCAGACAGACTGACAGGAACCTCTGACCTGGATGTAATACAGCTATCCAGACAGACTGACAGGAACCTCTGACCTGGATGTAATACATCACCAGACAGACTGACAGGAACCTCTGACCTGGATGTAATACAGCCACCATCCAGACAGACTGACAGGAACCTCTGACCTGGATGTAATACAGCTATCCAGACAGACTGACAGGAACCTCTGACCTGGATGTAATACATCACCAGACAGACTGACAGGAACCTCTGACCTGGATGTAATACAGCCACCATCCAGACAGACTGACAGGAACCTCTGACCTGGATGTAATACAGCCACCATCCAGACAGACTGACAGGAACCTCTGACCTGGATGTAATACAGCTACCATCCAGACAGACTGACAGGAACCTCTGACCTGGATGTAATACAGCTACCATCCAGACAGACTGACAGGAACCTCTGACCTGGATGTAATACAGCTACCATCCAGACAGACTGACAGGAACCTCTGACCTGGATGTAATACAGCTACCATCCAGACAGACTGACAGGAACCTCTGACCTGGATGTAATACAGCTACCATCCAGACAGACTGACAGGAACCTCTGACTGGATGTAATACATCACCATCCAGACAGACTGACAGGAACCTCTGACCTGGATGTAATACAGCTACCATCCAGACAGACTGACAGGAACCTCTGACCTGGATGTAATACAGCTACCATCCAGACAGACTGACAGGAACCTCTGACCTGGATGTAATACATCACCATCCGCTGGAATTTTGTGCTGTATCGCCACCATCTCTACAACACACATATACACTCATACTCTAGCCATTACCTGGCAGCATCCCCACTCACACCAGTTTGTGTTTGCCTACACAGACCCTCTAGCTGAGGTGTTTCAGGCGGCATATCTGGGTTGTTACTGCTACGAGAACGAACTCTTTGATCTGGGGCAACGTTTGGCTCTAACATGAACGGCTTCAGTAGGTTTATTGGCTCCCTAACTAAAGTTATTTCATTCTCTGTTATAAACTCATTCTCAGTCTCAGAGCTACTCGGTAAATCAGACATTTTGGGGGGTTCCAAAATGTTCTCTCCTGTCAGTGATGCAACAATGCCAATATGGAGATTTACAGTTACAGTTAGCTGACGTTCTAAATCCTGGTGTTTCCATTCCCCTTTAAGGTTAGGCACTGGGGTTAGCGGTGTGATCGCGGTTAGGCACTGGGGTTAGCAGTGTGGTGGCAGGTAGGCACTGGGGTTAGCAGTGTGGTGGCAGGTAGGCACTGGGGTTAGCAGTGTGGTGGCAGTTAGGCACTGGGGTTAGCAGTGTGGTCGCGGTTAGGCACTGGGGTTAGCAGTGTGGTCGCGGTTAGGCACTGGGGTTAGCAGTGTGGTGGCAGGTAGGCACTGGGGTTAGCAGTGTGGTGGCAGGTAGGCACTGGGGTTAGCAGTGTGGTGGCAGTTAGGCACTGGGGTTAGCAGTGTGGTGGCAGGTAGGCACTGGGGTTAGCAGTGTGGTGGCGGTTAGGCACTGGGGTTAGCAGTGTGGTCGCGGTTAGGTTTTTAAAAATCTGATTTTATGACATTGTGGCTATGCCAGCTAGTGACCTCTCTGCAGAGCTGCCTCCAGTACATGAGCCATCTCAATAAATGCCTCCAGTACCTGAGCCATCTCAATAAATGCCTCCAGTACATGAGCCATCTCAATAAATGCCTCCAGTACATGAGCCATCTCAATAAATGCCTCCAGTACATGAGCCATCTCAATAAAAGCCTCCAGTACATGAACCATCTCAATAAAAGCCAACCTCTGTGTGTGTGTGTGTGTGAACACTTACTTTCCTCCCCACTGGTGTTGATCTGAACCATGATCTTTAACGTCTGCGTACTAGCTGCTCTTAACCTCTGCCAGGAGCTGTTCACCTTGTCGGCCAACTTGGCTGAGTCCACCGTCTCCACCATGAACAGGTTTGGTACACCTATGGGATGTGTGTGAGTAGAATTAAGATCTGTCGGCTCTACTAAAGGTTTCTATGGAATTGTGTTCAAAACTTGACAAAGACCGATTTTGAGGTCGAAACATGTCAGCTTTTTATATATATTTTTTTGAAGTGTGTGAGTAGATTGATGAGTATAGGGAGACATGCAAGTTGATGTTGAAATCTTTAAATATGGAGACCTATGATGCACCCGAGCAGAACACTACACTATTAAAAATATGAAACACAAAACATAACATGTTACACAAGATGTTACTTACCCAAAAGTTTGTTGACATTATTCTTCTGTAAATGGCCAATAAAATGCCACTCGATTTCTGGGCATGATTCTAAAATCTAGATTAGGACAGAAATAAGATATATATATTTTTTTACAGATGTCGGATAGACATGTCATGAGATGAAGAATAATGTGACTTCAAACCTTTAGAACCGACCTGAGGATTTGATGCTTTATCAACAAGTTCATTCACCTAAAAGTCAAATTAAAAAGTCAAACCACCAATGTCAAAACACTAGCAATAAAAGGTGTTATGAGTAACCTGTATAACATGTTCCCATCATGTACAATACAAATACTCACATAGTTTTCACCAAAATTGCGATGCCCTTTTCGGTACGCCTCGATCACCATGTCAGGTGGTTTCGTCTTACTTACAGCGACCAGGCGGGGCGGCACCACGGGCAACGTCTTGGGTGGGAGAGCAGAGGAAAAAGAAGAGCAATAAAATATATGGTGACTAAATTAATGGATGTATGCATGACATCATCATAGCCAAAGGGATAGTCACATCTTGATACACCTGAACTACTTCAGGACAGTCCAGTATATATCTGGTGCTCATTAAGGAGGGCATATTGGGGGCACAATATGGAACGAAGAGAAATAGATGGTGTAGACAATGAAGAATTGTGCTAGCTGGCATTAGGGTTAGCAGTGAGGTCAAGGTTAGGCATTAGGGTTAGCAGTGTGGTTGTGGTTAGGCATTAGGGTTAGCATAGGGTTAGCAGTGAGGTCAAGGTTAGGCATTAGGGTTAGCAGTGAGGTTAAGGTTAGGCATTGGGGTTAGCAGTGAGGTCAAGGTTAGGCATTAGGGTTAGCAGTGTGGTCAAGGTTAGGCATTAGGGTTAGCAGTGAGGTCAAGGTTAGGCATTAGCGTTAGCAGTGTGGTCAAGGTTAGGCATTAGGGTTAGCAGTGTGGTCAAGGTTAGGCATTAGGGTTAGCAGTGTGGTTGTGGTTAAGGTTAGGCATTAGGGTTAGCAGTGAGGTCAAGGTTAGGCATTAGGGTTAGCAGTGTGGTCGCGGTTAGGCATTGGGGTTAGCAGTGTGGTTGTGGTTAAGCATTAGGGTTAGCGGTGGCAACGTTTACAACACAAACCAGATATACTGTCCAAATGCACTTATTTAAGCCTGCTGGAATTTCTTTACAAGATGACGACAACCTGTCATTAAAATCTGAAATGGTTGTTGTGTCTGTCCACGCAGTAGGCTATTATGTCGCGTTCGTCGTGTCAGAAATGAGTTAAAATGAACTCAAATTATTAGTGAGATACCCGATGGGTTGGACGATTCTCTTCTCATCACTCATCTTTAACACAATGGAAAAAATATGATTTATTATTTAAATATTGAAAGTGCGTGGGCTACGGCGAGATACCAAATGGTGCAGTTTCAGGCCATGTGGAGGAAAATGATGGGGGCGCTGGAGATGGGGGTGGAGGCTAGTGGGTCTGGACAGGTGTGATGTAGCTGTCGTTTGTATGTGTATGTTTTGTATTGTTTATCAAATATAAAATTAAATCAATATTTAATAATGCTGCGTTCATGTCATGTCGGAAACTCGGAACCTCCGAGTTCAAATGAATGAGATTACGTGCTCACAGTATTCCCAGATAGTAGCTAATATCCCGCTTAAAATCTTATCCCAAATAAGACGTATAGATGCCCTTTCATATCCCGCTCACAAGTATCCCTTTATCCATGACTAAACAGAGTATTCCTAATTTAAGTTTATATGGGCTAAATGAATTAGTAACTTAAATATGGACACTGACTGTAGATCTATGACCTTTCACATGTGTCCTAACTCCTGCAGAATTATGCATTTCTTGCAGTAAAATTATACAACAAATGTTAATTTTGTCTCAGGAAGAGAGTGGAGAATTATGATTTATTACTTTCAGCATCTCTTGAGAAAATGCGAATTCGGTGTAGTGTTATCTTTGACTCTTATGCAAGCAGACAGTATTTCAACCACATAAAATATGCACCCAAGACCAACTGAAGTCTTATCAGAAACGTGTTTCATCATTTTCTCAACTTTTAATTTCCTTAAAACCGGTCGAACTGATGACATTTGGACATTTTCCACAGGACCAATCTTTCCAGTGTTTTTGAGTTCTCCCCGGTTACTAGTGCATTAATTATATCAATGCAAGATATTATTATAGTGAGCACTACTTTATTTCGTCTTCTGGGGCAACAAGTTATGACAAGACAAGCTGCATGTAAAAATGGCCTGCAATGTCGGAAATTCTAAAGAGAAAGTGACCTAAATTAGGGGTGAATGTAGCCATACGGTGATGTACAGAGTATCAACAAAATACATTATGGAATTATGGTGCGCACGTAGCCTACAAAGTGATTTGTTTGACAATCAGATTAAGAAAAAAAAATCTAAAACACCCATGATGTTAAACAGAGCCTGCGAAAAACCGCAGTAAATGAGGTAAGATTTTTGCATGCCACAGTTCCCATCGAAAATCAGCATATCCCAGGCATCTTATCCGAGTTTCTCATAACCGGGATACAAGCTTTTTGGGGTTATTGTAAACGTGATATGTTCATATGTGTCAAGTCAAAAACAGAATACTTGAGTATCCCGAATAACAACGGGATATCGGTGGTCATTGACCTCTATACAAAAAGTCCTTGCTTGGTGGGCTAAACAACGAAAAAACGCCACCTGCTGGATAGAGATAGATTTTCCGTCGAGTTGGGCATCTCTTCCTCTCTGGTATTACTTTACCGGCTGGGAAAATCAAGCCTAGACGATAGTGCAGTTTCTAAGCCCAGAGGCGTAACACCGCAACACTTCCGGGAACTCTTGCGAAACAGACCAAATTTACCGGGGCCGGGGTTTGATAAATCAATGACAAGTGAACAATTATTCCTTAGTTAATTTTCTCGAAATCTAAAAGACAACCTAGATTCGAGCCAATATCTTAAATAATGTAGTTGAACATGTTATTAACTCCAACCTCGTGAAAGTGAAACATTTTTATTTTCGTCAAAAACAACTTTACATATATATCGAAATGGGCGCCTTTGAGTTGACGGCCTACACATGCGCAGTTCGGCGCGATACAACCGTTAGATCCATTTACGTGTATCTACGCACGATATTAGATAGCCAACGTCACCACGACATCGCCTACAAGTGTCATCGGGGATTTCTATTTGGAGAAGCAATTTTAGGATCTCTACATTACTGTCTTTGGTGCAGATCTAGCGCACACTATCGGCTGCCTAGGCTAGTTCAATTGTAGTGGGATGGTGTCGATTGAACCAATACAAACGTTAATTCAATTACTAAACAGGTGTGAACGGAAGTTGATCGGATAAATGTTTTGCAACACTTACGAAACATTGTTGACGTTAACGTGATAGTGGAATAATCACTGCAGCAGCAGATCGTCTAGAACCCTCCGCGTGGTACAGAGGTGGTTGAAAAGAGTTGGCTTCACGGGCCACTCAATAGGAAAGAGCTAAGTTTGTTAGCTAATTAGTATATATCAAAATGTAATGTGCATTTTATGGTGTAACGTCTCAAAGGTTGCGGTGTTTTGCCTGACATACAACTGGTCCACCCCCGCTTTTAAAGAAGACAATTTCGCACGACTATCTAAAGTAGATACGGGTTCTTCCCAACTTGACTTACCTTGGGGCGACGTGCCGCCGCTTGATTTACCCTGTCTACCACCGCGTGTAACGCTTTTCCAACCTCCTCCGACATTCCTACTTTCCACATACCCTCAATACACTGTGCAACCAATGGTAGAGACCGGCTCTGCGTAATCAACACAAACGTGATCAACCTGTCAAAATAAAAGTCCTTTCTCTACCATAGAAAGCCTGTGTAAAGTGAGACGGCGACCCCTTGTGTTGACTGTTGAGAAATCAACCCGTGTCCATTAATTGTAGTCATGTGTGTAAAAAAGTGAGAAATTGGGGAAATCAGTAACACGAATTTTTTTAGGGATAATAACCCTCAATGTTTGAATAGATTTATATCTCCATTGTATTTTATCACCTAACTATAATTTGACCTTAAATGTAATCAAGTGGTTGAAACATGTAGGGGTATAAAAAAAACAATTGTGCAAAAATAAAGAAAACAAAATACCCAGTTTATTCACAAGATTTCACAATTCAAAACATTTCCAAATGAAACATCTGTCTAAACGTATCAAATACATACTCTATCAACAGGAAAAACAAGGAAATTACATAATAAAAAAAGTGTATAATGTCCATTATTCAACTTCTTTCAAGCCATCCCCACCCTCATACTCTCTCAAGTGCCTCCAACATGATGATGCTGTTTCCTCTGATTACCTACAGAAAGTAAACCAAAACAACAACTGATTTACATGCATAAAAAGGTGTGGTGACATTGATTAATAAAATTAAAATGTGTCTGTCCTCAAGAGGTAGTGTGTAAATGTAGTTGACAACGCCGTTGGTACTGACCACCATGCCTATGGTGTTCTGTATTCCTCCAGGTGCCATCTCCAAGCAGTCATCCATCACCAGGTTCATGAAGGGGTCAAATCCTCGCAGGACTCCTTGGACCTGCCTGCCACCGTTCAGCTTCACTGAGGAACAAGATGTTGAACTTTGAAGACCTGGGGCGCATTAATTACGCCCATTCTGTTGCAAAACGTTTCTTAAAAATGCAAGCAAAGTGAACAGGGAAGGACCTACCAGAATTTGTCTGTTAGAAACTCTGGACTAATGATTACACCCGTGAACTACATTTCAACAACAGTAATAATGAGGGCAAGCCAAATTGGAGACAACTTCAAGGACTGAAATAGAAAGTATGGCTAAGAAATTGTACATTGGGTTTGTCAATTCATGCAATCAAAGCCTCGGTTGGCTCTGGATGCAAATAGATAATTCATAGTTTGTCAATTCAACTCAGCAGAACCATCGATATTCAGAATTAGTACTCACAAGAAAGCTTCTTGTCCATGAACCTGAAATTAGCAGAAAATACATTATTATTATTTGCTAATAAAGATAGTTACACCACAAACTGTATGGCTTTACCAGAGGATTTGGCTATGTGTGAGCGTACCAGAGTCTGATTTGCACAACGAGCTGCATGGTCATTTTTTTAATTTAACTAGGCAAATCAGTTAAGATCAAATTCTTATGACGGCCTACCCCCAGCCAAACCCTCCCCATAACATGGACGACGCTGGGCCAATTGCGCACCGCCCCATGGGACTCCCGATCATGGCCGGTTGTGATACAGCCCGGGATCGAACCAGGGTCTGTAGCGACGCCTCTAGCACTGAGATGCAGTGCCTTAGACCGCTGTCGCCACTCAGGAGCCCCTCAACATGTTGAAATAGGGGTGTAAAAAGGGGTTCCAGACGTGGATTCTCAATCCTCGAAACCCGTGGTGATATCAAATATTAGCAATGTTACTGTGCAACGTAGGACTTTTCTATTTTCTACAGATAGCAAAACAATTCGTATGTTGATGTAGTGCCCATCGACTATGAATGTTTCAACCTCTGTGCTGAATTTTTTTTTTTACCGTCTCAAAGAGCACCAAAACGTACACTAACCATGAGCCTTGTGGTCTGTATCGTCCAATCACAGCGCAGATACAAGTCACGTGACTTGTATCTGCTCTGTGATTGGACTATACAGACAGCAATGCTGTATGGGATGATTAGTTTGTTTGCCAACTAACTCTGGTAGGTACACAGTCTTGACTTTTCTTTCATATAACTTTTTTAAATGGGATTTCTTATCTTTTGAAATAATGATTCACCCCGGAGATTGTTGTACCTATTCAATGTTTGGAACCACGTGACCAACAATTTTTTTTCATACAAAAACGAGTGCGCTTCTCAGTCCCAGAACCATAACTGCGGAAAGAGGAGTCCAGCCCGGTCGGCACTTTATGACCAGTCGTGGATATTCTTACACAGGGACACTTGAAGTCAATCTTAAATGAGTAATTGTTTATTTGTCAGCGTGCTGAAGGTTCCAACTAAGTTAATGCACCATATTACACATGTTAAATCAGGAGCTCTGCCTGGGCAGACCCAGAGGCTGTCTTAAATACAGCTATACACAGACAGGTTATATTTGCATGATTTAGCATAATTAATCATTACCGTTTTTTCATTCATGTGACCGACCAATACTGTTTCATAACATGTGACAGACCAACACCTCACAAGGCTTCTCCTCTCTAAGCTGACCTTGAAACTGAGATCTTTTGTTCGTTCTCAAAACAAGGTCTGGGCGTACTGCCAAATTGCAGCTATTGATAGTGAGGATTTGTACAGTCAGCCACTTGCATGAACACAGAAATTAGTTTAGAGAACAGCACATGAATAGAACACAGAAATTAGTTATAAGAAAAGCACAAACATTAAAATTCCATCACTTACGTACACAAAGGGGTGTAATCATAATGCCGATTCTATAGCAAAATGTTTGTCTGTTGGAAAACGAACCGTTTACTCCAAACTGAAAAGTTTATTGGACAAATTCAGGTAGGTCCCTCCCCGTTTGCTTCCGTTTTGTTCTTAAACAGTAATCAGTTTCCATAAGGAATACACCCAAGTTCTAAAGCATTATAGCAACATTTTACATTGGTGAGTTACGAAAGTATATTGAGTGGTGAGGAAGAGCTCCATGGACCCTTTGCGCCCGGAAGCCATTTTGCCATTCATTATAGTCATTGCGCTCTGTAGAGTTGCTATTTTCTCGAGTTTTCTCGTATTCAATTAACTCGTGGCCTTCCTGGATTACTCACTATATTAATAGTCTGATTTGATCAACAAATATGATAGTCAATTAAAAAAAGGTTAAGGGTACAAGACTGTGTACATATCTGGCTGTGTTGGCAAACATAGGTCACAGGTCTTCCCACTTAGCTAATATGCTTGTGGATAGAAACTTTAGGAAGAAATTGAAACTTCTGCCTAAATTGTGACTTGGGAGTGTTCGGAATCATTCAGTTTATCTGAGTAATTATTATCTATTTTTTATTACAAACATGTAACGTTAAACATTAATGTCGTAGTTGTACATTTTCAGTGAAAATTACTACAATAAATGTCATGTTGGTAGAAACCATCTGTCACTGTGATACCGTCTACACTTCTCAAATGGGGAGAGTTTGCGCTTCAAGCCGGTAACACAAGAACAAATGGGCACAGTGTCCTTCGGCCCGTTTGCCGAATGCTGTCTGGCAGTTAAAGAGAGGGAAGCAGCTAGATAGTGTAGCCAATAGCAGGCCAGGGTGACAGCTAAAGCACAAGTTATTTATCGCTATCCTACTAGAAATCAAATTAAGTGGAAGGAAACAAATTGGAGATTGGGACCAATACTACATGTTGTTTCCCTCCCTTGCCCATCAAAATGAAACACTTTATTTTACTAGTGCTATGCTGCTGTTGTTGCCAGCATAAACTAGCTAGTTGGGAAGGGCTCATCAGGACCACTGACTGAACTGAATCCATTCGTCTCCACACTTGACTCTCAGCGGCGTGACATATGTCATCCATTTGGGCACCAGGCGTGTCCGTATAGCCTCTCCCAAAATAAATGAATGGTTAAGTCGCTGCCGAACCTGAGGTATAATAAGAACTGGATGTCCAAGATGTCCGCCCATTGTTTTCAAGGTAAGTCACGTTCCATACGCCGATTCATGAACCGTCTATATCTGGGATGCATCAGGGTTATACGGACCAAAATCATATGCGCACAGGAAGTAGCGTCATAACGTCATCCAAAAACATACATTTGATTCAGGCTGGACGATATGGCCAAAATCTCATATCCCGATAACGATACATATCACGATATAGCACATTTTCTGTCAATTCAATGAATAAAGTTTATATAAAATGACCACATGTAAAGGCCTACTTCTTCTTACATTTTGAATTATACTCAACAATAAAAAGGTAATTATTTCTCCTTTTATTTAGAACCATTGTGCAAATTTTCAATTAAGCATGTAACAAAATAAAATATGAATGTATTAAACAGAGAAAGGAAAATACTTAAACTATAGTTGCAAACAAAATAAATATAGGGCTAAAATACTATATATTTATATATACTGACTGAACGTGGTATTTATATTTAACGACCCTGGATTTATAAGCGCAGATATCGACTCTGCCGCTTGAGCATGATTTTGGGGCAGTCGATAGCACGCTGGACTTCGGCGTTCGAGGCCTGCTCCCTGCCCGTTTCATTACAATATATATATATATATTTGGGGGCTTGCCTGTTTTGCATGTTATTTCGACATTAATACGTGTACATATCAATTTGCATTTGGTACTTTGGGTCGAGTGTTAGCACCAACTCACGAAACCCCTGTTTCTTTGCACATGTACGTTGTAACTGCAGCTGTTATCTCCTTCCATCTTCGTGATTCTTTGACATATGGTGTGCCGCGGGCAAAAGCCTCTTGCAAGGTCTGAGTCGGGGGTTTGTTTTGAGCACTCGACTGTACTTTTTGGGGTCTCATCCGTAGACTCTTTCCGTTCTGTTTCACATGATTCTTGCGTAGGTGGTAAGAGGTTAGTGGTGTTTGAGCCTGTTGTCGGGACCGGCCAGGACGGTTTTCTGGTCCGTGTCAGACTTTTCATACCCAAACCACGTCCATGCGACCGAAGTAGCCCCTCTTTTAGGTAAGGTCTCCGTGTAACGTTCACTCTCCTCCGTGTTTGTTTGTGTTGTGTTCCACGCGGCACGTGTGGAAGAACGCAAAGCGTTATCCAATTGACGAAACATATTGCCGTAAAGAGTGATTTGCGACACGAAATAAACGATACAGCATAATATGAAACGATAGAAAAACGTCTATCGTCATATCGCCCAGCCCTACATTGGATGAATATAACATGTAAATATATTTGGCCCCAGCTACATTTGAATAAATCAATGGATGTTTTGTGCACAAGGTGATGATTAAAGTCAGAACCCTGGCCCCTTGGGTAGACTCCTCACCACCACCAGAGGAAGAGCGCCCAATTCGGTGGAAATCTGTCTCCCTCCAGATAATCTTGTCAGTATATCCATAATCTTTCCAACCACTATTGAACATGAAGCCGGAATCTAACCCAAATGGGGGGGACTCCTTTTAATGCGACTGAGCGCAGAGGCAACTCGTTGTCGTCGCGCGATGGACCAGAGCTAGCCGGCCACAAGATTGATAAACCAAAAACAGAGAACCCATCCATTAATAACACTTTCGTTTGTAAAACATGAACATTTTTATGATATTCAATGTAAATGTTTGTATGGTTTAACTAGATAACATTTTCATTCACTAAGTTAGCTAGCAATTTTACTAGCCGCACAACAGTAGCTAGCTAACGTTAGACTTTTCCGTAGCTTTGTTGGCTAACGCGTAGCTAACCATGTTAGCTTGCTAGGCACATTATCTACAATTGGCCGCGAAATATGATCGTAGACAAAATATGTATTAAAAAACGGAACTCACTTCTTCAACTCTGGTGGGTGTGCTTTACTCATGTTTCTTTTTGTAGTGGGCCTTCAGTTCGTGAGACTTGCGTTCGTGAAAAAGCGGAAAGCATGCGCAACAAGCAGAGCCGGAAAACGTCATGCAAACTTCCTTCTAACATAAGTGGGCACATCGCCGCCTACTGACTAGTATTGCAGCTTGCTTTTCCTCTTCATATACACGGTGTACAAAACATTAAGAACATATTCCTTACATTGACTTGCAATATTGAATTCTGTAACTACACGAATGGAGTAAACACAAAACATCTTCATGGGAGAATACTTTTAATGAGGTATGTTCTAAAAAGGTTGCTAACTCGGATACAAAGGCACTTTCCTAAGTTGAAACCTAAAATCCTTTTTAAAAATAACATTTGACTTCCTTTTAAGATTTAATTATATTTAATTTTTTACAAAACAGCAGAAAATTGATAACCTGGTACACCAATTGCTAACAAACAATTGCAGGAAGGTTGCCATCAATGCTTGTTTTGCATAATAATATCCAAGACAAAGCTTCTTCCAGAGAAAATGAACCTGTTATGTCACATTGTTAGACGGCCTTTAGTGGCTCCATGAGTATGCATATCTCTCTCTCTCTCACACACACACACACACACACACAAGGTAAATAATCATGAAATTGATGCTAAACCAGTGTCACACTTACAAGTACAATGCCATCAAGAGTTGGAAAAAAAATCACATTAAATGGAAATATGGTCTTCATTTGAGTCTTCAAATCAAAACCTGTCAATAAACCTGTTAATATTATAGTAAACTATATCACTGTCCATTCCAACTGCTATGTTACATAAAAAATACTTTATTAAAAGCTTTTTGAAACCACATCTTAGGCCATGTTATTTGTAACAGTGCAGTTAATATTGCAACCCAGATTTGTTAAAGTTGAATTGGGATGTTTATAAAAAAATTAAAAAGTAATATATTTTAATGCTCCAGCAACATGCTAAATTAGGTCTTGCGTATATTAATTTCATTTAAACCAAATCGACAAATGGATGGTTGGATCTGATTTGTGATGGGATATAAAATGTAGAAATCAAGAATTAACATGACGAGGATATAGGCCTAGGAAGATTGTGTCCACAGTGTACCACTGTGGGTCAGTCACAAAAGGTATCAGACAGCACACACATTTTTTTCTCAATGTATTGTTGCAACTTGAATGGCATGTTGACATGAGTTACATCCAAACAGCTATTCTGGCGAGTGGTCTAAATATTTCACACTTTAAAATGTACATGTACACATAATATTCTCTTGGGAACTCAGTACAGCTTGTTCAAAAATGAAGAGTACATCATCTCAGATTTTGCCATCAGTGTCTGAATAGCTCCTCTCCTCATCGCCACTGACAACGAGGTGATTTTGGCAGTGTTGTAAGAAAGTGTCCAGTGTTACAAAAGCCTTCAGGCAGGGCACACAATGGTAGGCCCTCCGAAGCTTGGCCCTAGGCTTCTTAGAGATACTCATGCCCTGATTGCACACACTGCAGTGTCTCATACTCCCTGTAGGCTGATGCAACTCCTCATGCTCCTTCAGGGCAGACTGCAAAGAAAACACCTCAGCACAAGATGGGCAAGGAAACTCTCCCTCTTCCTCTTTCATGGGAATTTTCTTTGGTCTCCCTCTGCGAACCTTGACCAAAGTTCCTCTCATCTTCTGTGATTGGTTGCGTTTAGTCTTTTTTGGCATCTTCTCAGCTAACTTGGTCTCCTTGGCTGCTTTCCCAACCTGCTGAACATGGCTTGGTGGTTCTTGACTATGGTTCTTGACATGTGCTTTAAGTGACAAGTGGTGCAAGAACACTTTACCACAAACGTCACATGGGTAAGTCTCTCTTTTCCTCCGCTTGCTAATCAGCGGCCTTGGATCTCTTCTGATATCCTTCTCTCTGCTGTGGGACTCTTGTCTGTGCAAGTACAGCTTGGCAGTGCTTGGGAAGACCCTGTCACAGGAACGACAGGAGAGGAGTTGACTCTTCTGCTTGGACTTTCTATTTACCCCATTTGTGCCTCCTTTTGGCGGGAGATACTTAGAGATACTCCACTCCTTCTGATGCGTGGATCGCTGATGACAGGCAAGGCCAGCCCCTGAGCGAAAGCTCTTGGAGCAAAGTGGGCATTGGTTTGGCCTGTCAGGAACTGGGGCACTAGTGGCATCAGGGGAAGGAGAGTCCGAGGGGGGAGAGTCAGGGGGTGAAGAGTCAGACAGGGCAGATTCAGGCGAGGGAGAGTCAGCGGGAGGGCTGACAACCTTTGCAGTTCGCGAGGCAGATTTACTACAGCCAGCCTGCTGATGGTGAAGCAGTGCTTGCTTTTGGCTAAAGCCTTTACCACATGGAGCACAGGCATATGATCTGCTATCATGATGGTGGGACTGGTGATGAAGGGACTTATCCTGGACACTCTGAGAGTCTGAGGTTGAAGCCTTGCATGCATTGCATGGAGCATCTAGCTGAGGTTTACCACAACAGAGCTGACAAGGGGCTGCATCATGAATGCACTTGTGCAACTGCAAAGAGGATAGGAGAGAAAACTCCTTGCCACAGGAAAGGCATCGGTGACGCTTAGGTAAGGCATGTTCTCCCTGTTGGTGGTGCAATAATTCAGCCATGTCAGAGAATCCCTGGCTGCACTCTGCGCACACACACGGGCACACATCAGGCAGTAGTTGGTTTTGGCTTTTACTCTCTTGCTTTTGTGCCACGAGTTTTGCCAGATTTGTTAGCGCGTCTGATGCAGGCTTAGTCCGAGCAAATGACTCCTGAACTCTTGTAGTGTTCCAACTGCAAGGAACTGCATCCATCTTCAACCAAGGCACCTAGTTGGAGGTACAGAGGATAGTCTATTAGACACGTTCATGAATAAAGTAAATATAGGAAATGCATCATCCTGATGCAAGGGAAAACTTAGATATAACCTACAAAACATTTCCTTGTTCTCTCTTTTTATAGTACAATGGTGGGCTGCAGAGACGGCTGTATATTTGTCACCCTCTGTAGCTCAGTTGGTAGAGCACGGCGCATGCAACGTTATAATGGTGGGTTCGATTCCCGGGACCACCCATGCGTGCACGCATGACTGTAATTCGTTAAAAGTGTCTGCTACATTTCATATATAATCCCTTAACTACCTACTGCGTCTCACAACTCAAATTATAGCAGGCACTGCAAATGTGGTAGTTGAGTATTTAACTGTGTGTAAACGACGTAAAAGCTTTACCACCTGTATAGCAAAAAAGTATACACGCTGGGGTAATAAAGCAAATAGCATGAACCATTATGCAGGAAATCGCTATAACGTTAGCTAGTTGCGTTAGCTAGCTAGCTAAACAAGACCGAATGTTAAAAGTGCCCCCACTCCTATAACGATATGAGCTTACCTTTTTTTGTCAATCAAACTTGAATACTGGCAACATATCCGTTTCCAACAAGTGTAGAAGTAATTTTTCAAGATAAGTACTTGGCTAACGTTACCAAAACTTTGTTTTCATTTCCCTGTAGCAACCGTAGCCATGTGTTCCAAAGTGAAGCCAAGTTGTTTGTGTACTTTGAGTTTTGATAGGACTACAAAACCTAGCATTCTGGTACTTCCGTTTACACCAATGAGTCATTCAAGAACACTAACGTGTTCAGGAAAGTTGGTAATGTTAGAGAAGAACCCAATGATGTAATGTACATATAGGTAGGGGTAAAGTGACTATGCATAGATAATAAACAGCGAGTAGCAGCAGGGTATAAATGGGGGGGGGGGGGTCAATGCAAATACTTCGGTTAGCCATTTAATTAGCTGTTCAGCAGTCTTATGGCTTGAGGGTAGAAACTGTTTATGAGCCTTTTGGACCGAGGCTTGGCGCTCCGGCACCTATTGCCGTGCGGTAGCAGAGAGAACAGTTTATGACTTGGGTGGCTGGAGTCTTTGGCATTTTTTAGGGCCTTCCTCTGACACTGCTCAGTATATAGCGGCAGGTAGCCTAGTGGTTAGAGTGTTGGACTAGTAACCAAAAGGTTGCAAGATTGAATCCCTGAGCTGACAAGGTAAAAATCTGTTGTTCTGCCCCTGAACAAGGCAGTTAACCCACTGTTCCTAGGCCATCATTGACAATAAGAATGTGTTCTTATCTGACTTGCCTAGTTAAATAAAGGTAAAAAATAAATAGGTCCTGGATGGCAAGAGCTTGGCCCCAGTGATGTACTAGACTGTGTGCACTACCATCTGTAGTGCTTTGTGGTTTTGGCTGGGCAGTTGCCATACTAGGTGGTGATGCAAACAGTCAGGATGCCCTCAATGGTGCAGCTGTAGAACTTTCTGAGGACCCATGCCAAATCTTGTGTTTTGAGGGGGAATAGGTGTTGTCGTGCCCTCTTCACAACTGTCTTGGTGTGTTTGGACCATGATAGTTTGTTGGTGATGTGGACACCAAGGAACTTGAAGCTCTCAACCTGCTCCACTACAGCCCCGTCAATGAGAATCGGGGCGTGTTCGGCCCTGCTTTTCCCGTAGTCCACGATCATCTCCTTTGTCTTGATCACGTTGAGGGAGAGGTTGTTGTCTTGTCCTGGGACCACACTGCCAGGTCTCTGACTTCTGGCAGAAGTCCGCAAGTTGTTGTGATTCTAGATGGCCAGATAGCTATCAACAATGACAAGAAACTGCCATGTGGGGAATCATAAGTGACTTGTTTCAGCTAGTTTTATCTTGTTCTTGATACCATGTCTTGTTTTGAGGTATTTTGACTGATGTCACGTCAATGCTAATATGGCAAAAAAATCCCTAGCTAACCAACAACTGTAACAATGTATTTGAGAGACAACAAGTGCTCATTGTGCCAATTTATTTATGTTTTCAATAAACATGGAGACGAAATATAGTTTACATGTTGTCAAAAATCAAAGCCAAACCAGTCTGTTTTGCCCCATGGTTGCGCGCGCATCGGTTTGGTTGCTAAACAACCAACCAATCTATACCTTGCAAAATATTTGTTACACCAGTGGAGGAGTACTAAAATGGAGGCGCGTTGGCTTCAAAACAGCAACCCCTATCAGTTATCTAGTGTGTATATATACTATATATATATATATATATATATCATTGGATGAACCCCAAAGTTTATAATTAGAGAATTAAGTGGAATGTAAAATATACAAATATTCGATTTAGCCAGAGAGGAGTATAAATCTGAGCTTTTTGGGTGTATGTCAGTGAGGTGATGTGTGCATCGATCACTCCCACTAACCGCCCCTAATGCACAACACATAACAACATGGCTCAGTCAAAACAAAGGGTAACAATCGTTTAATATAAACAAAAAGTTCATATACAGCAGAATACTGTAATATTTCCTCAATTTAAGGCTAAAACCAGTAATGACTACAGAAGCATGGAACTGAATGAAAACATTATTGGCCGAATAGTTTGGCACTGAAGATTAGAAAAAGACAAATGAATGATTGGAAATTTGAATTTAGACAATGACTTCCGGTTTCATTGTCCGATATCTCCTGTTTTTAAAACCAAAATGCAGTGAACCTTTGCATGACCATAAAACAATGCGACAATACAATCGTAGAATGAATGAAATTAAAATGACACAAAGTCAGATTTTTTTTTTTTAGCAAATAAACAAATGGGGACAGAGCACAGTTTAAGGCTGAAAGGCAACTATTTAAATACACCAACAAATCATTATAAAATGTGAAAATGCCAACTAAGAACATAAGTCTGCATTTTTCTCACAAAAACACTGACTTGAGAAGACATGGTAAAATGTGTACCTGGAACAAGCAAAAATCTAAAGTAGAATGACAATTAGATGATTTAATTGCAGAAAAATCCTAATTGAACTACATGGTGATCTTAAAAACCAATATGAGAATAATACTGGTACAAAAGTTATGGCACTTCAGTTTTCTCATTATCATGATTACACATCCAATACCACCAAGCTCACTGTTCTAGCACTGATTATTGAAAAACTAACCAGGATCGTGCCAGAAAAACTGATGCACGAAAAAATGTACTTCAGTTTTATTATGTTAGATTGTCATAGGGTCACAAAAAACCTGACAAAACTAATTTGAGCCATATTGTTGAAACTGAACCTAAATGCCAATCAATTCATAGGTTGCACCTCCGTCACTCGGTCGCGTCATACCATTCTAATGAACGTTCTCCATCTGCCCTCATGCATTGAGTAGAATGCTCAGTCGGGCATCAGTTCAAAACAAACGTTCAAAACCATATTGTGACGAAACATGCAACCATGAATACAAGAATGATAAAAGATAAAGAATGACTGTCACATTTTTCCTACCATAGCAGAGAAATGGTTATGAAAGTTGGAAATGTAATTACTATTCCTGCTTTACATCAGCTAAGTGAGGTCACAGCAGGTAGGCTACTACATAACCCCACTATCAACAGGTAGGCTACTACATAACCCCACTATCAACAGGTAGGCTACTACATAACCCCACTATCAACTGGTAGGCTACTACATAACCCCAATATCAACTGGTAGGCTACTACATAACCCCAATATCAACTGGTAGGCTATTACATAACCCCAATATCAACAGGTAGGCTACTACATAACCCCAATATCAACTGGTAGGCTACTACATAACCCCAATATCAACTGGTAGGCTACTACATAACCCCAATATCAACAGGTAGGCTACTACATAACCCCACTATCAACTGGTAGGCTACTACATAACCCCACTATCAACTGGTAGGCTACTACATAACCCCAATATCAACTGGTAGGCTACTACATAACCCCAATATCAACTGGTAGGCTACTACATAACCCCAATATCAACTGGTAGGCTACTACATAACCCCAATATCAACTGGTAGGCTACTACATAACCCCAATATCAACAGGTAGACTACTACATAACCCCAATATCAACTGGTAGGCTACTACATAACCCCAATATCAACTGGTAGGCTACTACATAACCCCAATATCAACAGGTAGGCTACTACATAACCCCAATATCAACTGGTAGGCTACTACATAACCCCAATATCAACTGGTAGGCTACTACATAACCCCAATATCAACTGGTAGGCTACTACATAACCCCAATATCAACTGGTAGGCTACTACATAACCCCAATATCAACTGACACAAAACAAAAGGTCAAATGACCACCTTTTTCCCCCCATGTTAGACAGTAAAAGAAAAGAGAGCATTACACATTCTTATAACAAAGGCTTGAAATACAGCTGTGTTGATATCCCAGGACACCGTTTTCAATAGATCAAGAAACTGTGTAGGGAGGCTTACTAAAAGTTGCCTCTGAAAACCCCCATCAGCATTAGCAACCCTCAGAGACAAGGCAAAACACAGTCATTTACTATATAACAAATATGAACATTTGAATTCTTAATATACACAATTTTCACTTCTATAATTATTAAAGTTTACAGACAACTGTTTTAAGTTAACCATAGTACATAAGAGTAGATGTTGTTGCAAACAACAGGAAGTACAACAGTAATTTTCTCTACTGTCTGAAGAACTTCCTGGATGGTCGTGACATTGTGTTGCAGATTGTTGATTTAGATTGCACTGGTTTGTATAGAGTCTTCAGAAAGAGGAAATAGACAAAGCAACATTTGCATCGCATTGTTATGAACACCACAAACATACATAATATACATTTGGTAAAGTGTCAGATCCCCCTCAGGTTTACACTATTTGAAGGGTAGACAAGTCTCATTCAGTTGCAAATGACAAATTCATTTTGATCCAATTGATGAACTTTCATACGTGCCACAGTTTCATATAATCTAGAAAGAAAATTGAAGTCTGACGATTACTAAACAAAATAGCAAATAATCAAGATGATAAAATCCAGCTATATCTAGTTCAACTAATACTTTATATCTAGTACAAACTTCACAACAATTGAAGATCCCCATTCGCATCCTATTCACATTGAGGCCTTGGGATTCAATATGGCATCCCGATATATAAGCCCTGAAATAAAGTACCTTTTCCTGGTCTACAGAGCAGCTACTAGTAGCAGCTGTGACACCTCCTGTATCTTGTTGTACTACATTGGACCATTTCTTCATTAGATATTCAGACTGGCCTTTTACTGGACTCAATATATCCATGACGGGAACAAGTGGGGACAAAGTGGTAAAAATATGAGGACTAGTTTTTACCACAGAACTCTGTTATAAACAAACGATAAACAAAATAACTCAAGTATATTCTCTCTGAAACTTGAAGGTTGATCAAACAGTCATCATCACCCATTCAGAGTTCAGTTAAAACTTTTGAGACAAACAATACTGATTTAATGCCAGTATAAATTAATTTGAACTGGCCCATTAACCGATTAGACAAGTACTTATCCCTTCCAGATTAAAATACCAGTCATTTATACAGTACAGTATAGAGTTCCAACAGCAGTACAATAGTGAGTTCCAATAGCAGAACTCACCGCTGTATGTCAGGACCCTACTCGATGCCTACGGCGTGAATTGTAACAGCCTACTACTGAGACGTTCGAGCCAGTGGCTCTAAGATAATACACTACAGAGTCAGTGGAATGAAACTTGCCAATGCAATTATTAACAGAGAAAGGGCAGCAAGAAAAATATTGTACAAACGGTAGTTCAGGCCAGGGTTTTTGAGTGAATAATCTATACGCGTGGGCAAGGTATTTTTTACACTATGTCTGCCAGTCATGTCAGAGGAATAAAAACCCAAACTCTGTTTTACAATCTGTTCACCAGTGCATATAGCAGTGGTTTTCAACCGGTGTGACGCAGCTTCACTGTTGTGCCTTGAGGAACTTTCAGTTGTGCACTGAAACTTTCACTAATCTGAATTTGTTGTGGGGGGGGGAAACACTAACGAATGTGAACTGTGGAATTTGGACTTGGGAGCACCAGCGCAGCTCAGATAATACATTGAATGACACATGGTTCCATCTGTGTGGCCGTTTCAAGTCCAGTGCGCTCAGGCTGTTGTTACGTTTGTATCATTTGAGGGACGCGCATCACGAGCAAAGCCATTTGTATCCATTTACTTCGCCTGTGAGAACAATTAGCATAACCAAGTCTGATTAGGTTTAGCTGTACCACAGCCGTTGCCGTAGAAACAAACGGAGCGTGGCTTTGTGTCCGTGGTTGCACCTTTAACAATGCAGAAAACTGTTAATATGTAGCCCAAACCGAAAAATATATAAAAAAAATAATATATATATATATATATATATATATATATATAATACCGGAGCTAAAAAAAACATTTCTAACTCTGATTCACAGGACACTCTTTAAGGGGTACACACACATTCAAATTAAGGAACGATCAAATTAACTACATTTAACCTATAAAAAACATTTGTCACAGAAAATAGATGATTTGCAGTATGGATCATATGAGATGCATGCCATTACCACTACATGAATAGGGAAATTGCAGGTGTGCAGCAGAATGTTTTATCCCATCAAGGTGTGTGCCACGGTTAAAAAAAAGGTTAAGAACCAGTGGCATAGAGGCCTATCTCTTGTAGTGATTGGGCGCGTCAGCGAACATATACTTGAGTCTGTATGCTTCAGCCAGGAGAAGGCCTACTTCCTCGTTCCCCCAGTGGATTGTGGGAAGGTTCTGGAGTAACATGAGAAGACCCTGGAAAGGCAGAGACACATTTTATGACATAAGCACCATTTTGGAACTGGATGGGATGTGTGTGAATAATCCCCGATGGGCCCCCAGTCACAGTCACCATCTGAAAAGTGTCATGAACACTGAAATATGCAGATCATTTTTTTTAATGAGAGCTTTTCACTGGAGGGTCTGTTAGACCATAGAGAAAAAAGGTAATATGTTTTCAAATACCTTGAACAACAGAACCTGCTCGAGTACTGTACAAACAGTTCAACAGTCGACAGAATTAATGGTACCTGAAAATCGACCATGGAGAGGATCTCTTTGCGCCACTCGATCAGGAAAGCAGCACAGACGTACAGGTGGAAGTGGGAGAAGCCCTCTTGTTCAGCCTGCAGGGAGGGATACACGACAGGTCAGCATGTGATGAACACGTACACATCATCTCTGTAAATCCCACAAACATTCAGATCTAAATACAAACGTTGAATGCAAATATCTATGTGTTTGTCTGTGTGTCTGTGTGTGTGTGTGTGTGTGTGTGTGTGTGTGTGTGTGTGTGTGTGTGTGTCTGTGTGTCTGTGTGTGTGTGTGTGTGTGTGTGTGTGTGTGTGTGTGTGTGTGTGTTTGTCACCTGATAGGTGTCCCAGAGGCGGATGGTGCAGCGTAGAGGCAGCTCTCTCATCAGCAGGTTGTTCATCCAGCGGAAAGCAAACTGCAGGTACTCCACCTCATACCTCTTAAAGTAGTTGTGTATGTCCTCTGAGAGAGAAAAGGACGCAGCCCCACAGAGAGATGAAAACTGACCCTGAGGTCATTGGAAATAATACACACCGGCCTCAGATACTGTAAGCAACATGAGGAGACCATATCTCACCATCGATTCTGCTGACCAATTCTTCCAAAGCTTTAACTTTGTTCTGAATCCCTGGCTGAGCAAAAGTGTAGTTGTCCTGTACAGATACAACAACAATAATATCAACAACACATCACGAGGAGGATTTCATGTGTGGTTGTGATTGTGTGGGGGGGGGGGGGGGGGGTCTGCTGGAGACAGAGGTTCAGAATAAATACCATGAGCACAGATGGAGAAAATAACTGATTAACATTCTAGATACTAACCTGTATTCCATCCAGCAGCTTGGTCATGCACCAGAAGCTGTCTGCCTCAATGTTCCTCTGGGTGTCAAGAGGCAGGGACGCTACGTCAAAATTCTCCACATCCTCCTCTGTAGAGACAAACCGCAAATATCACAGTCATCCACCCCTACATCCAACACACTCAGGGAAGCAGAGGTGCCGGTTTGCAATGCTGAAAAATAACCACGCAGGGGGAAAAAACTTATGCATGTAACTGCCAAAATAAAGGAAACACCAACAAAGTGTTTTAATAGGGTGTTGGGCAACCACGAACCACCAGAACAGCTTCAATGCACCTTGGCATAGATTCTACAAGTGTCTGGAACTCTATTGGAGGGATACAACACCATTCTCTGTGAGAAATTCCATTATTTAGAGTTTTGTTGATGGTGGTGGAAAACACTGTCTCTGGCACCGCTCTAGAATCTCCCATAAGTGTTCAATTGGGTTGAGATCTGGTGACTGAGAGATATACATACCCTTTAAACCCCCTAGGTTCCTTTGAGGCCTCTCTTTCAAAGTTACTGAGATCTCTTCTTCTAGCCATGGTAGCCAAAATAAAGGGCATCTGGGCATTTTTATACATGACCCCTAAATACTTAATTAACTCAGGAACCACATCTGTGTGGAAGCACCTACTTTCAATATACTTTGTATCCCTCATTTACTCAAGTGTTTCCTTTATTTTGGCAGTTAGCTGTATATTAATCCTTCGGAAATGTAATATAAGACAAGATTATTGGACACCCTGTCAGAAGATTCAGTGGCCATTTTCATTTCATATGGAAAAGCCTCGTCTGGTTCAGCGGATCTACGACACATCATCCACCAGCCAACCTACCAACAAATTCGGAAAGGAATACCACAAAGAATGGAGTGACCAAGTCATTGATTCCCTGGACGTAGCCGCTGGCTGGGTGGCGGATAGCCCAGATAAAGAGGATCCTCTCAAACACCTGATGAACACAAGGCACAGACAGGCATGGATACAATCCGACGAGATATTACACGTCTACACTCTTAGAAATAAAGGTGTTATCTAGAACCTAAAAGGGTTCTTCAGCTGTCCCCATAGGAGAACCCTTTGAAGAAGGGGTTCCATGTAGAACCCATTCCACAGAGGGTTCTACATGGAACCCAACATAGTTCTACCTATTTCGGGTGATATCCATCAATGCCCTGGACCTCACTTTATCACGAACCCCATCAAACGGCCTATGTACCCATGCTCCTCTTGCGAACTTTGGATAAAGAGTAACAGCAAAGCTTTGGTATGTTTGGAATGCGCGCAGTGGATTCATCTAAAATGCAGGGAATTCTAGCTTTGGGCACGGGGTCAATGAAGCTTACCATTGCTGCCGGTGTGCTGTACCCGCGGAGGTGTGAGCATTGAAGGTGGAGTGGGACCAGAGGACTTACTGAGGGTGGAGAGTGCACCGGAGGAGGGGGGATCCACAGCGGAGCGGAGACCACCTGAGGCGAGTGACGGGGGACACGGTGGTGAGGACGATGGAGTAGCACCTGGGGAGGGGCGCTCCATGGCGACAGAGAGGCCACCGGAGGCAGTGGGAAGATGGCAGCGCAGTGGGAGGCGAGTTACAAGTGGATCGGGAATTCAATTAGGCCTTTGGGAAGAAGGGCTTACATTTTGTGCACTTAAACGTCCGAAGCCTCCTACCGAAGATTGATGAGATACGCCTGTTGGTTTGCAAATCAGAGGTTTCTTATGTTTTCCTAAGACATGGTTGGATTCATCTGTTTGTGACTCAGAAATTGAGTTGAGGTTGAGGTAATTACTCTGTTGTCAGGAAGGATCGGAATCGGAACGGTGGGGTGATATGTGCGTTTGTAAGATCCGACATTGCTTTTAACGTCAGATCGGATTTAAGCGCTGATCTGGAGATTGTCTGGCTGGATATCTGCCTTCCCAAAACCAAGCCGATTTTGTTGGGGGTGTGTTACAGGCCAGGCCGCCCAATCAGAATGCATTCTATGAAGGTCTTGAAATTGTGTTGTGAAACAGTAATGATTCCCTGTTGAAGGAAATCATTTTGTTAGGGGTTTTCAATACTGATGTCTGCAGAAAGAATAGCCCAACCCACAATGTATTTATGCACTGTTGTAGATCACTTGCTCTGACCTAAATTATAAAAGATCCCACCAGGATATGTCAAACAGTGCAAAGTACAATTGACTTAATATTGGTGTCTGATAAATCTAAAATATCGCAGAGTGGAGTAATAGTATATGGAATCAGTGATCATTTTATTACATTTTGCACAAGGAGGATTTTTAAAGATATATTTAAGTGTTACAAAACCGTTAGAATCAGAGGACTCAAAAAATACTGTGTTGAAATGTTTAGGGAGGAAGTGGGTAAAATTGACTGGTCACCTGTGCTAGATAGTGTAGGGGTAGACAGTGCCTGGGAAGTCTTTAAATGTAGATTCCTTGATGTGGTGAATGTGATGGCTCCCATTAGACGGGTCAGGGTAAAGCAGAGATCTAGCCCTTGGTTTAATTGTGAGAGTCTAGAATCTATCCAAGCAAGGAATAAGGCCTTTAAGATATTTAAGAACTCTCAAGAGCAGCATGATTTTGTGCTATATAAATGTCACAGAAATGAAGCACAGAGCAGGATGGATGAAGCTAAGAGGGGTTACTTTGCTGAGAAAATAATTGAGAACAAAAATGACCCTAAAAAGCTTTGGAAATCATTTAAGGAACTAGGCTGTAGTAGTACTACCAAAAAACAAACTAAACAGTATTGGGCTGAACATCAAGGGGGAGATGGTATATGAAAAAGCAGAGATTGCCAATGAATTCAACTATTTTTTTAACTTCTGTTGCCAGCAAGCTGCCCACCAGTTCTGGTTTGTATGGAAGCAACCAAGTCAAGAAGTATTAGGTAGTTAGGGGTTCAGCCAAACTCTTTTTATTTTGCAAAGGTAGCAACAGCCAAAATAGTCAGTATGCTGGCAGAGCTTAAATGCTCCAAAGCCACAGGCCTGGATAATATTCCTGCAAGGTTTCTAATAGATTCTGCTGAGCAAATTGGCCGTTGTATTACACATATCGTTAATCTCTCTCTTGAACAAGGCACCTTTCCCAGGGACATGAAACAAGCTAAAGTTATACCTCTGTATAAGAAGGGGATAAAGTCTGACCCTGGGAATTATAGGTCTGTATCTATTCTCTGTGTAACATCAAAGTTCCTGGAGAGAATTGTACATGAGCAAATGTATGAATATGTTAACAAACAGGGTCCAATGTATGATTTTCAGTCGGGTTTTTAGAAAAATATACTCCACTGACTCATGTCTACTTTACTTGACAATGCTCTGTGACTTCATCAGGAAAGAGATTGATGATGGAAATCTGTGTGGAATGGTACTGCTTAACCTACAGAATGCCGTTGATACAGTTAACCACTGTCTCCTAATCTCCAAACTGGAGGCACTGTGGTTGAGCAGTATCCCTCTAGGCTGGGTAAAGTCCTATTTATCAGGTAGGGAGCAAGTAGTAGAGGTTAATGGTTCACTGTCTCAGGCAAAACCAATGAGTTGTGGCGTTCCGCAGGGGAGCGTGCTTGGGCCTCTGCTGTTTATGTTGTATATTAATGATATGAAAGATGCTTGTTCTTGCCGTCTTTTTCTTTATGCGGATGACTCTACACTTCTGGTGTCTCACAAAAGTAAAACTATGTTGGAGAGCATACTTAGCACAGAGCTTACTATAACATAAGCAAATGGCTTGGAGATAATAAGCTATCTCTGCACTTAGGGAAAACTGAAGCAATTATTTTTGGATTCAGACCTAAATTGTGTAGGTCGTCTGAAATCAGAGTGGAGTTAGGGGGTGAGGTGCTGACTACTAAAACCTCTGTTAGCTACTTGGGATGTAACCTTGATGGAAGCTTGGAGGGTGTGAGCATGGCCAATAAGGTGCTAGGGAAGGTTAATGTCAGGAGTTTTTTGGGTAGAAAGTCCAAGCTGCTTGATAAGGACTCCATGAAAGTGCCAGCTACTACCCTCATTCAATGCCATTTTGACTACGCTAGTACTTCCTGGTTTGGGGGCTTATCTAAACTTATGAAGGGGAAGCTCCAGATAGCCCAGAATAAGCTGATCAGGGTAGTACTGAAGGTGAGTCCACGTACTCACATAGGCAGGAGCTGCTTTCAGGAACTAAACTGGATGCCTGTTGAGGCTAGGGTGTCCCAGATTAGACTAGGTTTGGTTTACAGGAGTATTTATGGTCCTGCGCCAAGATATCTAAGTGATTACTTTCCTCGTGTTGGGGATGCACACAATCACAGCACCAGATCAGGTGTTGCTGAAAGGTACTTTCTTGTATACTGGAGCCTCAGAATGGAATGAGTTGCCTCTGCCCATAAAACAACGTCTTCTCTGGGCAGCTTTAAAAATAAAGTAAAAATATGTTTGACGTCTTCTGTGCCCATATGAATAACCCCTATGATGTAACTGGAATGATGAGAGAGATGTTCTTCTTCTCTGTTTTTGTTTTATTATTTCACTGCCCTACTGTGTTTAACTGTGTTCCATCTTGTCTAGCCATCTTGTCTCAAGAGGACCACAATGGAAATAAGTCCCAGACTTTATTGTGTGTTATCCTCCATGATTTTATTCATGTGCATGTATGGCTTTTTCAAGTTTTATGTGTGCTTGTTTTTTTTTTAAATGGTCGAATTAATAAACTAAACTACCTGAAACCAAAAAAGGGTTCTACCTGGAACCAAAAAAGGGTTCTACCTGAAACCAAAAAAGGGTTCTACCTGAAACCAAAAAAGGGTTCTACCTGAAACCAAAAAAGGGTTCTACCTGGAACCAAAAAAGGGTTCTACCTGGAACCAAAAAAGGGTTCTACCTGAAACCAAAAAAGGGTTCTACCTGGAACCAAAAAAGGGTTCTACCTGGAACCAAAAAGGGCTCTCCTATGGGGACAGCTGAAGAACCCTTTTGGAACCCTTTTTTCTAAGAGTGTATAAAAAGAAAACATCTATATAAAAATAATAATTATTGTTGCCTATCCAAGCCAGGCAAATAGTATGAAGAGCTGACAGAGAGAAGCTCACCTCTTGCACCGCAGGCTGCTGGAAAAGTGGAATTAGTGGGTTTGTCCTTGGAATATCAATGTGGATCTGTGGAAACAAAGCATGTTCTACTTAAACACTGACTCACTACAGTAGGTATGATCTACTTAAACACTGACTCACTACAGTAGGTATGATCTACTTAAACACTGACTCTCTACAGTAGGTATGATCTACTTAAACACTGACTCACTACAGTAGGTATGATCTACTTAAACACTGACTCACTACAGTAGGTATGATCTACTTAAACACTGACTCACTACAGTAGGTATGATCTACTTAAACACTGACTCACTACAGTAGGTATGATCTACTTAAACACTGACTCACTACAGTAGGTATGATCTACTTAAACACTGACTCACTACAGTAGGTATGATCTACTTAAACACTGGTAAACATTGGTATTTTAGGATTTGGTGATTCATGTATTACCTGTCTATATGTGTCTTTGTAAGTCTCGTCTGTCCTGGAGTGGTAATACTGTTCAATGAAACCAAAGTACTCATCTCTCTTCCTCTTCAGCACCAGGTCTCTGCGCTCCATGTTGACTGGGAGGTAACCCTACCACGATAGAAAGGACGAGAAGAAAACATGTTGTTTATTAAACAAGAGGAAATACTCTTGAAGATAGGAACAGTAACAGGAAGTGTGATATGAGAATTTTGAACATATCACAACAAATACCAAGAGCAATGTGTGTGCAGTTGTCACATACATGCAGTGACAATTTGGCAAGGGATATTATTTTACACTGCTACAATTGCTCAGAGAAAGACATTTTGTTGAACAAGTAATAATAAAATAAAAACATTTAAAAAAGATAGGATGTGAAACCCAACCCAACATATCGTCATACTCCTTGTGTGTGATCTCCAGCTTAGCCAAAGGTCATTATGGTACTTACAGAGAGTAGGTCAAAGGTCATCATGGTACTTACAGAGAGTAGGTCAAAGGTCATCATGGTACTTACAGAGAGTAGGTCAAAGGTCATCACGGTACTTACAGAGAGTAGGTCAAAGGTCATCATGGTACTTACAGAGAGTAGGTCAAAGGTCATCATGGTACTTACAGAGAGTAGGTCAAAGGTCATCACGGTACTTACAGAGAGTAGGTCAAAGGTCATCATGGTACTTACAGAGAGGAGCCTCCATGTGATGGGCCTCACTTCTCGTGGAATGCCTGACCAGCTGTGCTTCCGGAGCTCCTCTGTGGATCACAAGGCCCAGGAGATAGAATGAGAATACATACTGTACATTGTAAATAATAGAATGAGAATACATACATTGAAAATAGAACATTGGCCTTCTATTAGCTACCTCAATCTACACTGAACAAAAATATAAACGCAACATGCAACAAATTTCAAAGATTTTACAGAGTTACAGTTCATATAAGGAAATATGTGAATTGAAATAAATTCATTAGGCCCTAATCTATGAATTTCACATGACTGGGAACACAGATATGCATCTGTTGGTTACAGATACCTTTAAAAAAAGGTAGTGGTGTGGATCAGAAAACCAGCCAGTATCTACCAGCCAGTATCTGGTGTGACCACCATTTGCTTCATGCAGCGAGACACATCTCCTTTGCATAGAGTTGATCAGGCTGTTGATTGTGGGCTGTGGAATGTTGTTCCACTCCTCTTCAATGGCTGTGTGAAGTTGCTGGATATTAGTGGGAACTGGAACATGCTGTCGTACACGTTGATCCAGAGCATCCCAAACATGCTCAATGGGTGACATGTCTGGTGAGTGTGCAGGCCATGGAAGAACTGAGACATTTTCAGCTTCCAGGAATTGTGTACATATCCTTGAGACATGGGGCCGTGCATTATCATGCTGAAACATCAGGTGATGGTGGCGGATGAATGGCACAACAATGGACCTCAGCATCTCGTCACGGTGTCTCTATGCATTCAAATTGCCAACGATAAAATGCAATTGTGTTCGTTGTCTGTAGCTTATTCCTGCCCATACCATAACCCCACCACCACCATGGGGCACTCTGTTCACAACGTTGACATCAGCAAACCGGTCACCCAGACAACGCCATACACGTGGTCTGCGGTTGTGAGGCAGGCTGAATGTACTACCAAATCTTTTAAAATTATGTTGGAGGCGGTTTATAGTAGAGAAATTAACATTAAATTATCTGGTAACAGGTGGACATTCCTGCAGTCAGTATGCCAGTTGCACACTCCCTCAAAGCTTGAAAGATCTTTGGCATTGTGTTGTGTGACAAAACTGCACATTTTAGAGTGGCCTTTTATTGTCCCCAGCACAAGGTGCACCTGTGTAATGATAATGCTGTTTAATCAGTTTTCTTGATTTGCCACACCTGTCAGCTGGATGGATTATCTTGACAAAGGAGAAATGCTCACTAACAGGGATATAAACAGATTTGTGCAAAACATTTGAGAGAAATAATGTTTTTGTGCATATGGAACATTTCTAGGATCTTTTATTTCAGTTTATGAAACATGGGACCAACACTTTCCATGTTCTGTTAATATTTTTGTTCAATGTATAGGGTGTTGAGTCTCACCGAGGTCGGTGTTAGGACAGGATAGAAGGTATTTGAATTTGTCCAATCGACTCTTGTCTCGCACTGTCATGATTGGGGCCCCCGATGAATTTTGGTCAGAGATCCTGGCGACCAACGGGATGATGGGGCGGACTGGGAGAGACTGTTGCTTCTGCAAAGTGGAACGCACTGTGGAGGAAGAGAGTGGAGGATCATGGGACTGCAGAGTGACAAGTCACAAAGAGCAGATTACTGACAATATCAAGGCAGTATTGAGTTGATAATGAGCTATATCTTAAATGGGATAATACGTGTTCCCTAAAATCCACCGCTGACCCCCTGCCCAGTCCATTACCTATATTGGTGTTGAGCAGGGCCTCACTGCTGGACTTCACCACCACTCTGCCATTGATCTGTCCACAGTCTGTGGCCTCCTCATGCTGAAGACGGACCTCTGCTGTCGGGGGAGCCAGCCGGTCAGCAGGCCCTGTGTCTGGCTCCCTGGTGGTGTTAATGGGTAGTTGTGGAGGAAGAGGATGTACCTGGTGTGTGGAGTGCAGGGTGGGCGGGAGAGATGAGGGATGGATGGGAGCTAAGAAGTCCTCATCCTCCTCATCATCAATGTCCCAGGCATCGTTTGTGCTGCGGGCAAACTCGTGGAAACTAGACGCCTTTTTGGACTTGAGATTATTTGCCTTTGGAGTGTCTTTAGGAAACCTGCAGAGAGAAAATGAAAAAGTTTAATCTACGTGCCACTGATATAAAGAAGAAACCATTGAGCAGCTACAGCTGTCTCATGGTAAACACACGCTGATACATTGACAATATACACTGAGTGTACAAAACATTAAGAACACCTTCCTAATATTGAGTTGCACCCCCTTTTGTCCCCAGAACAGCCTCAATTAGTCGGGGAATGGCCTCTACAAGGTGTCGAAAGCGTTCCACAGGGATGCTGGCCCATGTTGACTCCAATGCTTTCCACAGTTGTGTCAAGTTGGCTGGAGGTCCTTTGGGTGGTGGACCATTGTTGATAAACACGGAAACTGTTGAGCGTGAAAAACCCAGCAGCATTGGAGTTCTTGACACAAACCAGTGTGCCTGGTACCTACTACCATACCCAGTTCAAAGGCACTTAAATATTTTGTATTACCCATTCACCCTCTGAATGGCACACATACCCAATCCATCTCAAGGCTTAAAAAAAATCCGTATTTAACCTGTCTTCTCCCCTTCATCTACACTTAAGTGGATTTAACAAGTGACGTCAATAAGTACAAAAAAGTATGAATGTATGTACTTGTAAGTCGCTCTGGATAAGAGCGTCTGATAAATGACTTAAATGTAAATGTAATAAGGGATCATATCTTTCACCTGGATTCCCCTGGTCAGTTTACGTCACGGAAAGAGCAGGTGTTCCTAATGTTTTGTATTCTCACTATATATAATATAAAAAGGAACCGATGAACCAAAAAGGTATAAAAAAGGCAATAAAAGAATAGTGTAAAAAATAAGATCAATATAATAACGTGGAACAATCAAACTAAACAATACCATCCACACATATTCAAAGGCTTGGCAATACAGACGAGACACGAACATCAACAATCTAAACTAAGCATGCGAAAATCTATGTTGAATCAATTAAAAATAAAAGGTTAAATAAAAAACATCTGCCGAATGACATATATTCTAAATCCCTGTGGGTTCCATGCAGATCAGCTATGCAGAGCACTTACGTGCGGTGTATTCTGGGGTCAAGGGGAGGATGCTGTGCTCCATAAACTGGTTGTATACTGTAGAGGAGAAAGAGCAGTAGCCTAGCTGTACTTCATTGGGACAACGTGGGCCCACAGAGGCCTCTTTTCATGATTCATTGACAATGTTGGTCATAAGGCCGTCATTGTAAAATAAGAATTTGTTTTTAACTGACTTGCCCAGTTAAATAAAGGTTAAATAAAATGTTTAAAAAAATAATAATACAAAAAAAATTACAGTGTGAATTTTACAGGTTGAAAAGCATAGACCCACCCAGAGCAAACATAATGGGCATACTGAGGACTTCTTAGCTCGCTCCTAAAATATTAATCTAAATTCTGTTTTGGTTTTGGATAATGGTTGTTACAGTAGTACTGTGGGTATATACTGTAGCTTTAAGAGATTCTGTGAACAGCTTGCCAGGGCGAGTGACAGACTTACCGCCACCCCATGGAGAGAGTATCCTGTTCAGCGGATGCTCGCATGTTGAGCACTCATCTGATGATGCTACAAGAGCTGTGACCTGCAACACAGTCCAAAGGCGCCTGTGTGCCTGTCTCCCTTTGTGTTCTGACGTGAACCAAGCTCGGTCCAGGGTGCAATAGCCAAATGTTATCTGGGCTACGTTGTGCAGATAACTGAATTAGTCAAGTCACTGGGTCTTTGACACAATAATAGCTCATGTTGTAGTAAAATGGCTCATCAGCTGTGTCTTTCGGGGATATTTGTAGAATCTTGACTTTACCTAGTAACCTTTTAATAGTATGTATTTATTTACAGACTGTATATTTGTGTAAAATGCACAATGGTAATGCCCTATCATGTCTGGATGGTATCTCATAATGGCTTTATTACGTAACTTGTTCTGTCAGGATTGGGAACAGTGTTGTTTTCTCACCAAAGGCAACACCCACTCCTTAGAGACTACTCACATTACCTTGGTACCCACCACACCCTACCCTTGCCCTGGAGCCTCAACAGACCCAGGCAGCCTGGCAGGAAAACAGCCATTCAACTGCCTGGGCTGATTTGGGCCTGTAATTCACAAAGCATTTTTAGAGTAGGTGTGCTGATTTAAGGATCAGATCACCCCTATCCATATACTTTTATTCATTGTGATCTAAAAGGCTAAACTGATCCTGGATCAGCACTTTGTGAATATGGGCCTTGGTCATGCATTTCCAATGTGACTGACATCTGTGTTCTCCCATCCCCCATGTGACTGACCCAATTAGTGACTTAGAAGGGTGACTGACTCAATTAGTGACTTAGAAGGGCTAGAGAGTATTAAAGGAACGCACCAACACGGAGGATAAACCTGTAACGAGAATGATTTGTACTTTCCATTCAACATTATGTATCTAAAATAACGGATAATATTAATTCATAAAACTGTGCATAACAACTAAAATGTAGCCTATTGGGATAAAATAACGTTATTCGCTAATTGTTCACAGGAACAAGATGAAAAACGTTAGATCTTTAAAAAAAAAACATTCTGCTGAAATATTTAAACTGGGTTCAAGAGTTTAAAATGAATAAATCAAGATGCTCACTCTTGACCAGAAATGACTGTCACCTCTAATAGCTACAATGTTGTAATCAACTTCCCCTTATGATCGTTTCTGAAGAGATACACTGTGATACCACCTAAATCGTGGACCATAATTAGATAGACACATTGTGTTGATTTTCCCACCGGAAAATCTTTTCCACAAGAAAAGCTATATGCCAATTTATTAGTTAAAACTCTATTGGGGACGTTTCTGAAATTATTTTTCTCAGTCTGCTGCATATGTTACATGTCAACATTCACCCGTTACAGACCACCTGACATGTTGTATGAACCATAGGTTGTATATGTAACGTTAGGTAACAACATATGGTAGCCAAGACAAAGGCATGATTATGACCTCATATGAGCTCTAATAAGTGCTATAGTGCAACAAAGACCACCACTTCTTTATTGTCTAAAGAAGTGCTTTATAAACTATCCATCAAACAAGGTTAAGCATAAGTTTTATTCACCTTTAATGGCACTGTAATGACGCAAAGTCAACGACGTTATGCCCACTAAAATACAGAGTTAACTCATTATCACAATACACAATTCTAATCTTAATCATCACGATATTGTTATCATAGACGAGAGGGAGAACTGAAACCTACCTCCCTGGAACCTTTGCGTTTTTCCGCCAGAAATGAATTCTGTTGTCGGTGGCCATGCTTGGAAATCCCCTCAGACTAACACCGCGCGCAGTTCTACAAATGTACAAATCATTGGAGACTATTTTAACGTTTCCGATTCAATATACTAAACCTTGTTGTATTTTCTGCGACCAACAACAACGTTTTGACATGTGACAATAATGTTATTTTGTTGCAATTGGCGAGAACGTATAATACAGAACGATGGAGGTCGCCATCTTGGACACATTTACATGGACGTGTGATTGGCGGACGGGTTTAACAGGTGCATAGACACTTACCAATAGAAATACTATAGCGAAAGAGAGTCAACCTTCTCTGAACACGCATCCTTCATCTTGTGGTGTTACAAGTAACATTCAACGGTTTAGATGAAGGCGGGAAAATAAACATTCGTTATTATTATGTTATTATGACTAGGTGTCATAACAAAGGTGTAATAAATTGTAAACTAGCTAGCCTGAGGCCTTCTCTTGGCCAATGCTCCTACACCCCAGATATCACCTTTACATTTTTTACAAAATGTTTGGTCTATTGGTCTATTGTCTATTGTACATTCATACTGTACACTGTTTGGGATTATAACCTGTAAAGAGTTGGGTTTTATTATGAGCTAGCCAATACGATCTGCTAGGCCTTACAGTGTAGATGAAGTTCAGCTATAGACCACTCTGAGGTTATTACATCAGGCCCTGCCTCGTTCTGCTAAACGTCTATAGGTTTATCTGATTTTGTTGGTCAGATTTGTGAAATTGCGATAGGAGAGATAGAAGGTTATGTATTAGTTCTAGTTCCACCACTATTGTATTTTATGTTACATAGTTAGTACTTCGTAAGGGTCAGGATTATTTTTACAAACAGAAACAAATCAGCATGAGAACAAATACATAGACTTTCATATATTTCAAAGCAGAAGCAATAATTTTGTAGACTTTGTTCCTAGGGCTGGGAATTGCCAGAGACATCACGATACGATATTATCCACTTCACGATACTCAGGTGCCGATACGATATGTATTGCGATTCTCACGATTCAATGTCTATTGCGATTTGATGTTCCAAACATATTGCTCACTAAATGTCAGCTGCAGAGCAACAAGAGAAAGAGTTTTGATCAGTCAGGGAAATAAAAGTGCTGAAAACATATTGGCTCACTATTTTAAAAGAAGATGGAGAACAAGTCGGTACTAGGAGTCAAATAATATAACGTCATCCAAATAATATCACCATATGTAACTGTATCGATTTGTTCCCCCATCTCTACTTGTTCCTAATTTCAAGGCTCTGCATTGTGTTCTTATTCCCACAAGAGGGCAGGCATTTTCTGATGTAGATTAATGCTACGCAGAATTGTGGGCTATTGTTATTCTATTGCCTTCAATACAGCATATTGTTATTCTATTGCCTTCAATACAGCATATTGTTATTCTATTGCCTTCAATACAGCATATTGTTATTCTATGGCCTTCAATACAGCATATTGTTATTCTATGGCCTTCAATACAGCATATTGTTATTCTATGGCCTTCAATACAGCATATTGTTATTCTATGGCCTTCAATACAGCATATTGTTATTCTATGGCCTTCAATACGGCATATTGTTATTCTATGGCCTTAAATACGGCATATTGTTGTTCTGTTTATTTCCTTCAATACTGCATATTATTATAATCTGAATCTATAGAGCACATACTCAAAGACCCCTTACTCAATGGCTTTCACAGATTGCTCTTTCAAATGTAAATGTAGGGAAATGACAATTCTGCACATAAATGAGCTGGTCTTTCCTCATTCTACATCACCTTATATTTGAATGTCAGGTAGACTTCTCTGTCTGGTTGCTTAGGGAAATGTCAGGTAGACCACTCTGTCTGGTTGCTTAGGGAAATGTCAGGTAGACTTCTCTGTCTGGTTGCTTAGGGAAATGTCAGGGAGACCACTCTGTCTGGTTGCTTAGGGAAATGTCAGGTAGACCACTCTGTCTGGTTGCTTAGGGAAATGTCAGGTAGACTTCTCTGTCTGGTTGCTTAGGGAAATGTCAGGTAGACTTCTCTGTCTGGTTGCTTAGGGAAATGTCAGGTAGACTTCTCTGTCCGGTTTCTTAGGGAAATGTCAGGTAGACTTCTCTGTCTGGTTGCTTAGGGAAATGTCAGGTAGACTTCTCTGTCTGGTTGCTTAGTGAAATGTCAGGTAGACTTCTCTGTCTGGTTGCTTAGGGAAATGTCAGGTAGACTTCTCTGTCCGGTTTCTTAGGGAAATGTCAGGTAGACTTCTCTGTCTGGTTGCTTAGGGAAATGTCAGGTAGACTTCTCTGTCTGGTTGCTTAGGGAAATGTCAGGTAGACTTCTCTGTTTGGTTGCTTAGGGAAATGTCAGGTAGACTTCTCTGTCCGGTTTCTTAGGGAAATGTCAGGTAGACTCCTCTGCTTGGTTGCTTAGGGAAATGTCAGGTAGACTCCTCCGGTTGGTTTCTTAGGGAAATGTCAGGTTGACTTCTCTGGTTGGTTCCTTAGGGAAATGTCAGGTAGACTTCTCTGTCTGTTTGCTTAGGGAAATCACTCCAATCTTACACTTTTTCCCTTTCTTCTGTTGACGGCCTTCAACTGGCAAAATGCAGGTGAGCCTGTTTTTACTACCTACTGTATAGTGTTTTCTGTAATAACCTTTTATTTCTCGTACACATTGAGAAGAGTAGCTAATGTAGCCTCCAAACAAAAATACTAATGTGTTTGTTATGTGTGTTTTAGGGTAATTTATGTATCCTTCTCAGACTAAGTTCCTTCTTGACTGTGCCTCTGCCTGACTCAGTATCCTACTCTCTATGTAAATTAACTGGGTTAACTTTTTGAAAACTTTCTAATTTATTTTTTCTCAAACAGGTCTTGTGATCTCTTTCCCTCTTTCCTTTTCATATGGGTTAACTTAACAAAAACGTGCTTGAGAAGAATGTCACAAGACATGAAAATAACTAACTCATTTTCTGAAATGAGGGACTGTTAGTGGTGCCTGAGACCGAATGAGGCTCCTTACTAAGTCAGGTTGAACTTTAGAGTGATACAGGAATATGGGTTATAACGGTCTTTTAGGGAGGAAATGATGACATCTTACTCATTCTATTTCTTTTTTAAGAGCTATGACATTTTACCATATTACGAGAACATATTTAGGCCTACATGTATAATATAATGAGAGTACAATCACAGCTTTTATAGTTCCATAAATGTCATAGAATCACAGCCAAGTTGTACTGTGTCAATTAAGTCATTTGCTTTCGAAGTTTAGAGACAAAAATCAATACAGTACCAGCTGTTGTTACATGTTCACCTAAACTAAAACATGACATTGTGTAGTTCAGGCTTGATGGGCTTTTGAATTGTGGGGGTCTTGGTCTAAGCTATGAAGAGGTGGATTCTGTATGGGGGTTTTTTCCCCCGAAGAGACATGCTCAGTAGCATTAAAGCCCCCGGACATGTTTTGGTTTGTGTGAGCCCCTTGTTTCGCTCTGGAGCTCCCCTCTGAAAGGAAAGCATTGTGACTTTCTCTTCCTGAATGTTTAAGTACCAACACAACCATTCGGACAGCGTTCTTTCAGAAAATACAAACGTTTTCTTATTTTGTCCTGTTAGGTTACTACGCTGGATGTTGTTAGCCATGGTTTAGAGTGAAAACAGAGTGAAGAAATCACATAATGTTTTTCCCTCAAGTTTTTCACAAAATAAATCAGCCGAGCACAGGAGGTTGGTGGCACCTTAATTGGGGAGGACAGGCTCGTGGTAATGGCTTGAGCGGAATAAGTGAAATGGTATGAAATACATCAAACACATGGATGCCATTCCATTTGCTTCGTTCCAGCCATTATTATGAGCCGTCCTCCCCTCAGCAGCCTCCACCGCAGCCGAGATAAGCTTTTATTTGAAAGCTTACATTTTATTTTATTTGTTTACAGACAACACCTTCTGTTTAACTGAACGTTTAACTACACTTCAGCAAACTGTACTGTAAGTGTAATGTATGTTTTTGAGGGAAGGGGGGAAGTGTCAGATGTGGTTTTAGGAGAAACAAAACTTTATTTTGTTGGTATGAGAAAGTGAAAGCTTTGTTGTAAAGCTGAGAACCTACAGTACCAGTCAAAAGTTTGGACACACCTACTCATTCAAGGGCTTTTCTTTATTTTTACTATTTTCTACATTGTAGAATAATAGTGAAGACATCTAAACTATGAAATAACACATATGGAATCATGTAGTAACAAAAAAGTGTTAAACAAATCAAAGTATATTTTAGATTTTAGATTCTTCAAAGTAAGCAACCTTTGCCTTGATGACAGCTTTGTACACTCTTGGCATTCTCTCAACCAGCTTCACCTGGAATGCTTTTCCAACAGTTTTGAAGGAGTTCCAACACATGCTGAGTACTTGTTGGCTGCTTTTCCTTCACTCGGTCCAAATAATCCCAAACCATCTCAATTGGGTTGAGGTCAGGTGATTTTGGAGGCCAGGTCATCTGATGCAGCACTCCATCACTCTCATTGGTCAAATACTCCTTACACAGCCCGGAGGTGTGTTTTGGGTCATTGTCCTGTTGAAAAACAGATGGTAGTCCCACTAAGCGCAAACCAGATGGGATGGCGTATCGCTGCAGAATGCTGTGGTAGCCATGCTGGTTAAGTGTGCCTTGAATTCTAAATAAATCACTGACAGTGTCACCAGCAATGCACCCCCACACCATCACACCTCCTCCTCCATGCTTCATGGTGGGAACCACACACGCTTGAGATGATCCGCTCACCTACTCTGCATCTCACAAAGACACGGTGGTTGGATCCCAAAATCTCAAATTTGGACTCATCAGACCAAAGGACAGATTTCCACTGGTCTAATGTCCATTGCTTGTGTTTCTTGGCCCAAGCAAGTCTCTTCTTCTATTTGTGTCCTTTAGTAGTGGTTTCTTTGCAGCAATTCGACCATGAAGGCCTGATTCACACAGTCTCCTCTGAACAGTTGATGTTGAGATGTGTCTGTTACTTGAACTCTGTGAAGCATTTATTTGGGCTGCAATCTGAGGTGCCATTAACTCTAATGAACTTATCCTCTGCAGCAGAGGTAACTCTGAGCTTTCCTTTCCTGTGGAGGTTGTCATGAGAGCCAGTTTCATCATAGCGCTTGATGGTTTTTGTGAATGCACTTGAAGAAACTTTCAAGTTCTTGAAATGTTCTGCATTGACTGACCTTCATGTCTTAAAGTAATGATGGACTGTCATTTCTCTTTGCCTATTTGAGCTGTTCTTGCAATAATATGGACTTGGTCTTTTACCAAATAGGGCTATCATCTGTATACCACCCCTACCTTGTCACAACACAACTGATTGGCTCAAAGAAATTCCATAAATTAACTTTTAAGAAGGCATCCCAGTTAATTGAAATGCATTCCAGGTGACTACCTCATGAAGCTGGTTGAGAGAATGTCAAGAGTGTGCAAAGCTGTCATCAAGGCAAAGGGTGGCTACTTTGAAGAATCTCAAATATACTGTACTGTACATCAGGGGCAGTGCAAGGTGTTGTGACGCAGAACAGAACAGTTTACTTCTTGTGTCTTCTCTTCAGGCAGTCGGTCGGTGATGCCGAGCCGGGTCAGAAGTCGAAGGTTAAGGGTTCAGCTGTAACACTACGCAGAGACTCTGCCCAGGTCATGGAGGACTCTGCCCAGGTCATGGATGACTCTGCCCAGGTCATGGAGGACTCTGCCCAGGTCATGGAGGACTGTGAATTATCAGAGATAGGTAGGATCCTTGTGCTGATGTACTGTAAACATACCCAACAACAAGAATCAGAAGATGATACTCTTGGCAAAGAGCAGAAAACCCATATGGTAAAAAATAAAGTACATTTTTACCATAATGACCACTTCTTGTCTGTGTGTGCCAAGTATAAGCATTCTTTCTGTGGGTGGCAATTAATTTACCCATCTGTCCCATTCCTCTGTTCTCTAACATCATTTATATAGGCTATTGTCTTTGATGTGTGTACAGTATGTCAATGGTACAAGATATGACCATAAAGGATAGGATCATCTCAGAGGCCATTTGCCCCCCAGTCATAACATCATTATTGCAGAGAACATGTGTGCTGCTGACACGTGTTTGGTTTTTCTGTTTTCATTTGGGGGGGGGGGGGGGGGGGACATAGTGGCCTCATATGAACGATCCTGATCTCAGAAGCTAACATTCTGGTTTAGTTTAGTTTTTAAATTGAACCTTTATTTAACTAGGCAAGTCAATTAGGAACAAATTGTTATTTACAAATGACGGCCTATGAAGAGGCAAAATGCCTCCAGGAGGGAGGAGGCTGGGATTAAAAAAAAAAAAGTAGGACAAAACAGACATCACGACAAGAGAGACACCACAACACTACATAAAGAGAAACGTAAGACAACAAACACAGCATGGTAGCGACACAACACGACAACAACACGGTAATGACACAACGTGGTAGAAGCACAACATAGTAGCAGCACAGCATAGTAGCAGCACAACATAGTAGCAGCACAACATGGTAGCAGCACAACATGGTAGCAGCACAACATAGTAGCAGCACAACATGGTAGAAGCACAACATGGTAGCAGCACAACATAGTAGCAGCACAACATGGTAGCAGCACAACATGGTAGCAGCACAACATAGTAGCAGCACAACATAGTAGCAGCACAACATGGTAGCAGCACAACATAGTAGCAGCACAACATGGTAGCAGCACAACATAGTAGCAGCACAACATAGTAGCAGCACAACATGGTAGCAGCACAACATAGTAGCAGCACAACATGGTAGCAGCACAATGTGGTAGCAGCACAACATAGTGGTAGCACAACATGGTAGCAGCACAACATAGTAGCAGCACAACATAGTAGCAGCACAACATGGTAGCAGCACAACATGGTAGCAGAACAACATAGTAGCAGCACAACATGGTAGCAGCACAACATAGTAGCAGCACAACATGGTAGCAGCACAACATAGTAGCAGCACAACATGGTAGCAGCACAACATAGTAGCAGCACAACATGGTAGCAGCACAATGTGGTAGCAGCACAACATAGTGGTAGCACAACATGGTAGCAGCACAACATAGTAGCAGCACAACATAGTAGCAGCACAACATGGTAGCAGCACAACGTGGTAGCAGCACAACGTGGTAGCAGAACAACATAGTAGCAGCACAACATAGTAGCAGCACAACATGGTAGCAGCACAACATAGTAGCAGCACAACATGGTAGCAGCACAACATGGTAGCAGCACAATGGTAGCAGCACAACATGGTAGCAGCACAACGTGGTAGAAGCACAACATAGTAGCAGCACAACATGGTAGCAGCACAACATAGTAGCAGCACAACATGGTAGCAGCACAATGTGGTAGCAGGACAATGTGGTACCAGCACAACATGGTAGTAGCACAACATAGTAGCAGCACAACATGGTAGAAGCACAACATGGTAGCAGAACAACATAGTAGCAGCACAACATGGTAGAAGCACAACATGGTAGAGGAACAACATGGTAGCAGCACAACATGGTAGCAGCACAACATAGTAGCAGCACAACATGGTGGAAGCACAATGGTAGCAGCACAACATGGTAGCAGCACAACATGGTAGCAGCACAACGTGGTAGAGGCACAACATGGTAGCAGAACAACATAGTAGCAGCACAACATGGTAGAAGCACAACATGGTAGAGGAACAACATGGTAGAGGACAACATGGTAGCAGCACAACATAGTAGCAGCACAACATGGTGGAAGCACAATGGTAGCAGCACAACATGGTAGCAGCACAACATGGTAGCAGCACAACGTGGTAGAGGCACAACATGGTAGCAGCACAACATGGTAGCAGCACAACATGGTAGCAGCACAACATGGTAGCAGCACAACATAGTAGCAGCACAACATGGTAGTAGCACAACATAGTAGCAGCACAACATGGTAGAAGCACAACATGGTAGAAGCACAACATGGTAGAGGAACAACATGGTAGCAGAACAACGTGGTAGAAGCACAACATGGTAGAAGAACAACATAGTAGCAGCACAACATGGTAGCAGAACAACATGGTAGCAGCACAACATGGTAGCAGCACAACATGGTAGCAGCACAACATGGTAGAGGAACAACATGGTAGCAGCACAACATGGTAGCAGCACAACATGGTAGCAGCACAACATGGTAGAGGAACAACATGGTAGCAGCACAACATGGTAGAGGAACAACATGTTAGCAGCACAACATGGTAGCAGCACAACATGGTAGAAGAACAACATAGTAGCAGCACAACATGGTAGCAGCACAACATGGTAGCAGCACAACATGGTAGAGGAACAACATGGTAGCAGCACAACATAGTAGCAGCACAACATGGTAGAAGCACAACATGGTAGAGGAACAACATGGTAGCAGAACAACATGGTAGAAGCACAACATAGTAGCAGCACAACGTGGTAGCAGCACAACGTGGTAGAGGAACAACATGGTAGAAGCACAACATAGTAGCAGCACAACGTGGTAGAAGCACAACGTGGTAGAAGCACAACATGGTAGCAGCACAACATGGTAGCAGCACAACATGGTAGAGGAACAACATGGTAGCAGCACAACGTGGTAGCAGCACAACATGGTAGAAGCACAACATGGTAGAAGAACAACATAGTAGCAGCACAACATGGTAGCAGCACAACATAGTAGCAGCACAACATGGTAGAAGCACAACATGGTAGCAGCACAACATGGTAGCAGCACAACATAGTAGCAGCACAAACAGGGTACACACAATGTTGGGTACAAACAATTGCACAAAGAGCAAAACGATAGAGACAACAATACATCACGCGAAGCAACCACAACTGTCAGTAAGACTGTCAGCCCGGGAGATCAGGATGGTTTGTAGGATAGGAAGGTATCCCAAAACTAGTGTTATATGTAGCTATGTGAATTACTCAGGTCAGCTCCAATGAGTTCACAGTATTGGTGACATTAGGTGACTGACTGACTCCAGATCAGGTTGAGGGCAGCAGTGGTATTTCGCACCTCAGTGACCCTAGACAGATTAATCTGGAGATGGTATTCTCTCTCACGCTGCATAAATCAGGTGTGTGTGTGTGCGCGAAGTGTGCGTGCGTACGTGTGTGTGCATGAGTGCGTGTGCATAAGCGTGTGTGCTTCTGTGCGTGTGTGTGCGTGTGTGCATGTGTATGTTTGTGTGCATGTGTATGTTTGTGTGTGTGTGTGTGAGTGTGTGCGTACATGCGTATGTGTGTGTGCATGTGTGTTTGAGTGTGCATGTGTGTGTGTGCATGTATGTGTGTAGACCAAGGCTCAGCTTTCCATGTGTTACATTACAGTAGTCTATGTCCTGGTTATTATGACAACACAGGGTTACAGACAGAGGGGAATGTTGTTTAACCCGTAGTATAGAGCATGTTGTTATGTTGTCCCCTATCATTCAGTATGTATGTTGTTTACCCTGTAGTATAGAGCATGTTGTTATGTTGTCCCCTATCATGTTGTTTATCCCGTAGTATAGAGCATGTTGTTATGTTGTCCCCTATCATTCAGTATATATTATGACGACTGAGAGGAGGACAGGAGTCGTTGATTTGAGACTGGGAACAGAAAGCAGAGTGTGTTTGCACTTTATCGTAAAATACAAATGAGTCAAGGAAGGCGTGCCAATATTTAGTGCTCCTCTGCTCTCAGAAGATATCTGTTGTTACTGCCGTGGTTAGCACCCTACTTGGCATGCATCTACACGCATAAACAGAGCCCCTACAACCCCCCACACACACTCCACACCATCCCATTGACACATTCGGTTTAGCTTCTTTGTGTGTGTGTGTGTTGGCGTGTGTGCGTGTGTGTGTGCGTGCGTGTGTGTGTGTATGTGTGTGTGCACGTGTGTGTGCGTGCGTGCGTGTGTGTGTGTGTGTGTGTGTGTGTGTGCACGTGTGTGTGTGCGTGCACGTGTGTGTGTGTATGTGTGTGCACGTGTGTGTGCGTGCGTGTGTGTGTGTATGTGTGTGCACGTGTGTGTGCGTGCGTGTGTGTGTGTATGTGTGTGTGCGTGTGTGTGTGTGTGCCCAGCAGATTGAGTTATGAGAGTGAACAGAGGCTGTTAGTTGACCATGTGCATTGTGCTTTATGAGATGAGATGACTGTAATGACTCTGTCACTAGTAAACGGGCTCTGATTTGTAGCACAGCTGTCGCTCTGATCCACTCAGCCCTTCTTTGGATGCATGCTCACTCACATCCATTACACTCTCACCACACACAAACACACACAAGCGCGCACACACACACACACACACACACACACACACACACACACACACACACACACACACACACACACACACACACACACACACACACACACACACACACACACACACACACACACACACACACACGCTGGAACACACACTTGGGTTCATGTTGATAGTTATGCCAGCACAAACATTCTCACTTACACATGTAGTTGATATGGGCCTAAGTAATTGCAGTTTTAAATATAAGTAATTGCAGTTTTAAATATAAGTCATTGCAGTTTTAAATATAAGTCATTGCAGTTTTAAATATAAGTCATTGCAGTTTTAAATATAAGTCATTGCAGTTTTAAATATAAGTAATTGCAGTTTTAAATATAAGTAATTGCAGTTTTAAATATAAGTAATTGCCGTTTTAAATATAAATAATAGCAGTTTTAAATATAATCAGTGAAAAAATGACAGCCATTCAGTTACAGTAGTGAGGCTTTGGTTATCTCACTTCCAATCAACGGGTCTTTTACTCAAAGCAACCTTGGATTTATACAACATGGAATTACCTTCCAGAGTGACCAATATACAGTGATGTTGAATGGACAAAACATGTTATCGTGCAAACGCGAGCCATCTACAGTTTATACTATTTAAAAAATTGGTTTCTCATAGATATTTATTACTGCAAACATGTCTTGGTATATGTTACTTTACTCACTTTTCTTTCCACATATTCAATCTGTAAATGACAAGCTATGGTTTTGTAGTAATAAATTCATCTAAGTTTCATGGTTGCTTGAGAGTGTGGTTGAAAATCTATTGCAGTCAATTGTCTGGGTTTTATTTACTGGTTGCCATGTGCTCTGTCACCAGCAGATGTCCCTGTTTTCAGAGTAGGTGACGGTTTTAAGTTCATCTAAGAGGCGAGGGATCACAAAACCAACTGTATTGATAAACGGATAAACGGAATCTATGAATTTGAAACCTTTTCGTCGACCCACATCATATTGATATTCATCTGATGACAAGGTTTATCTGGTAGAAAACGGTGAATGTGCAGATTGGATGTGAATACCTCGTGTGTGTGTATATGCAGGTTGGATGTGAATACATCGTGTGTGTGTGTATATATGCAGATTGGATGTGAATACATCGTGTGTGTATATATGCAGATTGGATGTGAATACATCGTGTGTGTGTATATATGCAGATTGGATGTGAATACATTGTGTGTGTGTATATATGCAGGTTGGATGTGAATACATCGTGTGTGTGTATATATCCAGATTGGATGTGAATACATCTTCTGTGTGTATATATGCAGGTTGGATGTGAATACATCGTGTGTGTGTATGTTTATCTTCACATTGAGAATATTGTTTATACGTTGTTTAATGTTGAAATATGTACATGTGTGTTATGAGTATTCTACGTGTCACCGTGTTTAGGTTAAGTAGAGTATAAAGTAGCTGTAGATGGAATGAATCACCATGCCACCTACAGCACATCATGTACCAGGAGGAGAGTAGAGTATGTTGACATTCAGCATCACTCCGTCAAGGGAAATATACTATTCTTTCAAACAAATATATCTACATATATTTCAGGATGTTATGTATCCCTGGAAATAATCAGAATTTGTTTAAACATAACAGTTTTAAAAACATAGCTTGTCCCTGTCACGGCTTTCCTCCTCCTCTTCATCAGAAGAGGAGGAGCAGGGATCGAACCAAAATGCAGCTGAGTTTGTAGACATGATTTATTAAAGAAAAACACGAATACACGAACTTGACTAAATAAACTAACAAAACAAATAAACGGTGTAGACAGATCTGAACGACGGACTCACATAAACCACGAGAACGCAACGAACAAGGAAAAAGCCTACACATAAAAAACACTGAACAAACAAACCGAAACCAGTCCCGTGTGGCGTAACGACATACACAAACACAGGAGACAAATCACCCACAACGAACACTGTGAAAACACCTACCTAAATATGACTCTTAATTAGAGGAACGCCAAACACCTGCCTCTAATTAAGAGCCATACCAGGCAACCCATAAACCAACATAGAAACAGAAAACATAGAATGCCCACCCAAACTCACGTCCTGACCAACTAACACATATAACAAACTAACAGAAATAGGTCAGGAACGTGACATAACCCCCCCCATAAGGTGCGAACTCCGGGCGCACCAGCACAAAGTCTAGGGGAGGGTCTGGGTGGGCATCTGACCACGGTGGTGGCTCAGGCTCCGGGCGAGGTCCCCACCCCACCATAGTCAATCCCAGCTTCCATCTCCCCCTATGAATGTCCACCCTCATCTTACCCCCACAAAATCCTCTTGGTAACATCAACAACAGGGGCCGCACCGGAACAGAGGGATAGATCAAGACAGAGGGATAGCTCAAGACAGAGGGATAGATCAGGATATAGAGGTAGCTCAGGATAGAGAGGGAGATCAGGATAGAGGGGCAACTCCGGACTGAAAGGCAGCTCCGGACAGAGAGACAGTTCTGGACTGAGGGGCAGTTCTGGGTAAATAGCCGCTCCGGGCTAAGGGACAGCTCATGACTGGCTAACGGCTCTGGACGCTCATGGCTGGCTGACGGCTCTCGACGCTCATGGCTGGCTGACGGCTCTCGACGCTCATGGCTGGCTGACGGCTCTCGACGCTCATGGCTGGCTGACGGCTCTCGACGCTCATGGCTGGCTGACGGCTCTGGCAGATCCTGTCTGGTTGGCGGCTCTGGCAGATCCTGTCTGGTTGGCGGCTCTGGCAGATCCTGTCTGGTTGGCGGCTCTGGCAGATCCTGTCTGGTTGGCGGCTCTGGCAGATCCTGACTGATAACTGGCTCTAGCGGCTCCTGACTGACTATCGGCTCTGACGGCTCGGGACAGACGGGCGGCTCTAATGGCTCAGGACAGACGGATGGCTCAGACGGCGCTGGGGAGACGGATGGCTCAGACGGCGCTGGGGAGACAGATGGCTCAGACGGCGCTGGGGAGACGGATGGCTCAGATGGCGCTGCGGAGACGGATGGCTCAGACTGCACCTGTCTGGCGGAAGGCTCTGGCTGCTCCTGTCTGGCGGAAGGCTCTGTAGGCTCATGGCAGACGGGCAGCTTTGCAGGCTCATGGCAGACAGGCAGTTCATGCGCCGTTGGGCAGACGGCAGACTCAGGCTTGGTGCCGTAACTGGAGGCACCTGACTGAGGACACGCACTTCAAGCCTAGTGCGGGGAGCAGGGACAGGGCACACTGGACTCTCAAAGCGTGCTATATTCCTGGTGCGTGGTACCGGCACTGGTGGCACCGGGCTGAGTGCACGCACATCAGGACAAGTACGGGGAGAAACAACAGTGTGCACAGGACTTAGGAGACGCACATGTGGCTTAGTGCGCGGTGCCGGAACTGGAGGCACTAGGCTGGAGACACGCACTATAGGGAGAGTGCGTGGAGGAGGCACAGGGCTCTGAAAACGCACTGGAAGCCTGGTGCGTGGTGTAGGCACTGGTGGTACTGGGCTGGGGCGGGGAGGTAATGCCGGAAATACCGGACCGTGAAGGCGTACTGGCTCCCTTGAGCACCGAGCCTGCCCAACCTTACCTGGTTGAATGCTCCCCGTCGCCCGACCAGTGCGGGGAGGTGGAATAACCCGCACCGGGCTATGTAGGCGAACCGGGGACACCATGCGTAAGGCTGGTGCCATGTAAGCCGGCCCGAAGAGACGCACTGGAGACCAGACGCGTTGAGCCGGCCTCATGACACCTGGCTCAATGCCCAATCTAGCCCTACCAGTGCGGGGAGGTGGAATAACCCGCACTGGGCTATGCACTCGTACAGGAGACACCGTGCGCTCTACTGCGTAACACGGCGCCTGCCCGTACTCCCGCTCTCCACGGTAAGCCTGGGAAGTGGGCGCAGGTCTCCTACCTGCCCTTGGCCCACTACCTCTTAGCTCCCCCCCAAGAAATTTTTGGGGTCTCCTCTCGGACTTCCAGCCACGTCTCCTTGCTGCCTCCTCATACCAACGCTCTTGGGCTCTCGCTGCCTCCAATTCCTCACGAGCGCGGCGATATTCTCCCGACTGTGCCCATGGACCTCTCCCGTCCAATATTTCCTCCCAAGTCCATGATTCCTGTGTATAATCCTGCTTGAACTCATGCCGCTTGGTTCTGGATTGGTGGGTGATTCAGTCACGGCTTTCCTCCTCCTCTTCATCAGAAGAGGAGGAGCAGGGATCGAACCAAAATGCAGCTGAGTTTGTAGACATGATTTATTAAAGAAAAACACGAATACACGAACTTGACTAAATAAACTAACAAAACAAATAAACGGTGTAGACAGATCTGAACGACGGACTCACATAAACCACGAGAACGCAACGAACAAGGAAAAAGCCTACACATAAAAAACACTGAACAAACAAACCGAAACCAGTCCCGTGTGGCGTAACGACATACACAAACACAGGAGACAAATCACCCACAACGAACACTGTGAAAACACCTACCTAAATATGACTCTTAATTAGAGGAACGCCAAACACCTGCCTCTAATTAAGAGCCATACCAGGCAACCCATAAACCAACATAGAAACAGAAAACATAGAATGCCCACCCAAACTCACGTCCTGACCAACTAACACATATAACAAACTAACAGAAATAGGTCAGGAACGTGACAGTCCCCAAAAAATAAGTGCTCTCTTGGCACAACTTGAGGTAAGTTGAGCATAGGGACAGAGTAAGTTGAGCCGCCTTGAGGTAAGTGAATGATGTCCTGTGACAGTGGGTGATGGTGCTGGTAGGTCAAAGTTTAACTCATGGAATGGGGGGGGGGGTGGTGTATTGTATACCTTAAACGTACTGTATCCCTACATTCAGATATAGATCTCTCTGTTCAATATCACTTACCCTTTCATGTTGTTTCAATGTGCCAGTTCATAGGCAAGTTCTCTGTATTTGAGGCTACTAAGCCCATGACACTGGTCAGTGAGATTCTTGATATGTCATCAGATAAGACCTTGTGTTCCTCTGCTACTCTGTCATAGCCTTCTCTTCCACACAGGTACATGTGTCATTCAATCAAATTTTTTTTTTGATCCCTTGCTGCTGCTCCAATGGACTTCTTCGCCTCTTATGTCTCTGTACTGCTCTCGCAAGAACCTCCAGGTGTCTAGACCTCTGCTGTTCTACGTGTGTATACACGGGGCAGGAACCTCCAGAGTCTAGACCTCTGCTGTTCTACGTGTGTATACACGGGCAGGAACCTCCAGACCTCTGGTGCTGCATCGGGGGGTTGATGGGGAGCTGCATCAGGGGTTGATGGGGGGCTGCATCAGGGGTTGATGGGGGGCTGCATCGGGGGTTGATGGGGAGCTGCATCAGGGGTTGATGGGGGGCTGCATCGGGGGTTGATGGGGGGCTGCATCGGGGGTTGATGGGGAGCTGCATCAGGGGTTGATGGGGGGCTGCATCGGGGGTTGATGGGGGAGCTGATATTGGAAGTGTAGAAGGAGGTTGTTTTGAATTGGATTGATGCAGAGGCAGATTGCAAACTGTGATTTTATTAAATCCTTCATTAGAATTCATCAGTGAGATTGGATCAGAAAAAGCTATTTTCTCTCTCTCTCTGTCTCTCTCTCTCTCTCTGTCTCTCTCTCTCTCCCTCTTTCTGTCCCCCTCACTCTCTCTCCGTCCCCTTCCCCCCTCTCTTTCTCTTTCCATCCCCTACCTCTCTCTCTCTCCATCCCCTACCTCTCTCCCTCCATCCCCTACCACTCTGTCTCGCTCTCTCTCTCTCTCTCTCTCTCCATCCCCTACCTCTCTCTCTCCCTCTCTCTCTGTCGCTCTCTCTCTCTCTCTCTCTCTGTCTCTGTCTCTCTCTCTCTCTCTCCCTCTTTCTATCCCCCTCGCTCTCTTTCTGTCCCCCTCGCTCTCTCTCCATCCCCTTCCCCCCTCTCTTTCTCTTTCCATCCCCTACCTCTCTCTCTCCATCCCCTACCTCTCTCTCTCTCTCTCTCTCTCTCTCTCTCTCTCTCTCTCCATCCCCTACCTCTCTCTTTCTGTCCCCTTCCCTCTACCGTTGGCACCGTCTTTCCCTCTCTCCCTTTCTGTCTTTACACTCACAGCATTGGTGGACTTGCCGACGCCGAAACAAATTTGCTGTGAAAATGGGGGGAAATTATCATCATGGGCTGGTGCAGAAACACAAGGTGAAAGTGACATTATCTCCCTCTTCTCCCCACCCCCCTCGGCTGCCATCGGCTGGCGCCATCGGGACGGCTGTGCCACAAATCATTTGTATGCTCTCATTTCGGCGAGCGGGCCGAGATGTTGCTTACCGCTTAGGGAGCAGATGACTTTCAGAAAGAGTGAATGAGAGGGAGAGCGAGGGAGTGGCAATTTGCCTACACACGAGGACGTCAGTGGGAGTTGGGCCTGAAATTGAGAAGGACATTTTGTGTGCCATATGTCAAGTTCCACAAAAGAGGTTTCATTGTGTGTGTATTTTTTCCATGTGTGTCTATAGACTTTTCAGCGTAAACCATCTTGGTGTTTTATGAAATCACCTTCGCCATTATGTAGCAAGGATATTGAAGCAAGGATATGCATATTCTTGGTACCATTTGAAAGGAAACACTTTGAAGTTTGTGGAAATGTAAAAGGAATGTAGGAGAATATAACAGAATAAATCTGGTAAAAGATAATACAAAGAAAAAACCAACCGTTCTTTTGTATTTTTTTGTACCATCATCTTTGAAATGCAAGAGAAAGGCCATAATGTATTATTCCAGCCCAGGTGCAATTTAGATGTTGTCCACTAGATGGCAGCAGTGTATGTGAAACGTATAAGACTGATCCAATGAACCATTGCATTTCTGGAAAAAAAATGTATCAAGACTGCCGAAATGTGCCTAATATGTTTATTAATAACTTTTCATGTTAAAAATTATGCACTCTCCTCAAACAATAGCATGGTATTCTTTCACAGTAATAACTACTGTAAATTGGACAGTGCAATTAGATTAACAATAATTTAAGCTTTCTGACAATATTAGATATGTCTATGTCCTGGGAAATGTTCTTGTTACTTACAACCTCATGCTAATCGCATTAGCCTACGTTAGCTCAACCATCCCATGGAAGGGACACGATCCCGAATAAGTTTTTAACAGAAGGAAATATGACCACTCCCTGCTCAGTGTGAGTTAGACCCCTCCCCCTCCCTGCGCAGGGTGAGTTAGACCTCTCCCACTCCCTGCTCAGTGTGAGTTAGACCCCACCCCCTCCCTGAGCAGTGTGAGTTAGACCCCTCCCCCTCCCTGAGCAGTGTGAGTTAGACCCCTCACCCTCCCTGAGCAGTGTGAGTTAGACCCCTCCCCCTCCCTGGGGAGTGTGAGTTAGACCCCTCCCCTCCCTGAGCAGTGTGAGTTAGACCCCTCCCCCTCCCTGAGCAGTGTGAGTTAGACCCCTCCCCCTCCCTGAGCAGTGTGAGTTAGACCCCTCCCACTCCCTGAGCAGTGTGAGTTAGACCCCTCCCCCTCCCTGGGGAGTGTGAGTTAGACCCCTCCCCTCCATGAGCAGTGTGAGTTAGACCCCTCCCCCTCCCTGAGCAGTGTGAGTTAGACCCCTCCCCCTCCCTGAGCAGTGTGAGTTAGACCCCTCCCCCTCCCTGAGCAGTGTGAGACGTCAGGATTCTTCTGCTAAACAAAATACATTCTCCTGTTTGTCTACCATACCACCATACTGTCATACTACCGTACTACCGTACTACCGTGCTGCCATACTACCATACTGCCATACTACCATACTACCATACTACCGTACTGCCGTACTACCATACTACCATACTAGCATACTGCCATACTACCATACTCCCATACTGCCATACTGCCATACTCCCATACTGCCATACTACCATACTGCCATACCACCATACTGCCATACTACCATACTGCCATACTACCATACTACCATACTGCCATACTACCATACTACCGTACTACCATACTGCCATACCGCCATACTGCCATACCACCATACTGCCATACTACCATACTGCCATACTACCATACTACCATACTGCCATACTGCCATACTACCATACTGCCATACTGCCATACTACCATACTGCCATACTGCCATACTACCATACTGCCATACTGTCATACTGCCATACTACCATGCCACCATACTGCCATACTACCATACTGCCATACTACCATACTGCCATACTGTCATACTGCCATACTACCATACTGCCATACTACCATACTGCCATACTACCATACTGCCATACTACCATACTGCCATACTGCCATACTACCATACTGCCATACTGCCATACTACCATACTGCCATACTACCATACTGCCATACTGCCATACTACCATACTGCCATACTGCCATACTACCATACTGCCATACTGCCATACTGCCATACTACCATACTGTCATACTACCATACTGCCATACTGTCATACTGCCATACTACCATACTGCCATACTGCCATACTACCATACTACCATACTGCCATACTACCATACTGCCATACTACCATACTGCCATACTACCATACTACCATACTGCCATACTACCATACTACCATACTGCCATACTACCATACTCCCATACTGCCATACTACCATACTGCCATACTGCCATACTGCCATACTACCATACTGCCATACTACCATACTACCATACTGCCATACTACCATACTGCCATACTACCATACTGCCATACTGCCATACAATTGACATTAACAATATTAACTCCCCTTCTATACACACAAGACACACACAATACACACACACACACACACACACACACACACACACACACACACACACACACACACACACACACACGCACACGCACACGCACACGCACACGCACACACCCATACAGATACAGTATTCTAGTATTCACACACACACACACACACACACACACACACACACACACACACACACACACACACACACACACACACACACACACACACACACACACACACACACACACACACACACACACACACACACAAGATACCGACACCCAGACGTGTGTATCAGTAGAAACACAGTGACCCGCTGAAGACTGCACTCTGTTTGGCAGGTCCACAGGGCCTTCAGGAATCATATTTAATATTCATGTGAAACAAGTAGACCTGAGACGCTTTTTCAAATAGAGTGTAAGTGTACTGTGAGCTTGTAGCTGCTCAGTAATGTACTCAGTATTTCTACATGTACTGTACATCGCTGTAATATGATTTTTTTAAATAGAAAAGATTACCCGGGGTGTGTGTATAACATTTTGAATCCTGTGTATTTCTGCTTGTGTGTTTTTCTGTCTGCTCTTACTGTTTTCTCCTATAGGCCTGTGTGTCCTCTTTACACTGAGTACTCCTATGGAGAGACATCCCTAAATTACCCCAGGCAGTGTGGGTGCAGACAGAGAGACAGACAGACAGAGAGACAGAGAGAGACAGACAGACAGACAGACAGACAGACAGACGCAGACGGAGCTCCCAGTGACCCACATACTGTACAGCAGGGCAGAGCAGCCCCCCCCCCCCCAACTCCTGGAGCCCTAGTTTGTCCAGGGTCGGCACCCAGACATGTGGGCTTGTGGGCCTCTGAACCCTGAAGCATGGTCCCCTGTGTGGAGCGGCTATCAGTGATCACTTCTGTCTCCGCTCCTTTTAGATCCTATCGCCTATCAGTGATCACCCCCCCCCCCCCCAAAAAAAAATAAAGAGATTAGACCTGAAATGCCTGAAAGACAAAAGAGCCGTGGTGCAATGGGGATGCTGTTTTGTTGTAATCACAAGTAACAGCTAGTTCTATGTGATTTTATGTGGATGAAAGGAAAATCTCTTCTGATCAAAGACATCAACCTCTTCCTGTGATCAGCAGGATGTAGCATTCTTTACCAGAGTGCTAGATGGGGGGGAAAAGAAGTCACCATTTTGAAAATGGAGGACACTTTCATGATCTCTGTTAGAAGAGGGACAACAAAAACTGGAGGAATTGTATGGGAAGGTCTGCTCAATCCAAGATTACAACCAATTGATTACAGCATTACCCCTAAAATGGAGGAGGCAGGTGGCAGCGGGAGGAGGAAGGGAACTGGTCTGTCTGCCCAATATAAAGGATCAAAATAGAGGAGGTAGGGAACTGGTCTGTCTGCCCAATATAAAGGATCAAAATAGAGCAGGAAGGGAACTGGTCTGTCTGCCCAATATAAAGGATCAAAATGGAGGAGGCAGGTGGCAGCAGGAGGAGGAAGGGAACTGGTCTGTCTGCCCAATATAAAGGATCAAAATGGAGGAGGCAGGTGGCAGCTGGAGGAGGTAGGGAACTGGTCTGTCTGCCCAATATAAAGGATCAAAATGGAGGAGGCAGGTGGCAGCAGGAGGAGGAATGGAACTGGTCTGTCTGCCCAATATAAAGGATCAAAATGGAGGAGGCAGGTGGCAGCAGGAGGAGGAATGGAACTGGTCTGTCTGCCCAATATAAAGGATCAAAATGGAGGAGGCAGGTGGCAGCTGGAGGAGGTAGGGAACTGGTCTGTCTGCCCAATATAAAGGATCAAAATGGAGGAGGCAGGTGGCAGCAGGAGGAGGTAGGGAACTGGTCTGTCTGCCCAATATAAAGGATCAAAATAGAGGAGGAAGGGAACTGGTCTGTCTGCCCAATATAAAGGATCAAAATGGAGGAGGCAGGTGGCAGCAGGAGGAGGAAGGGAACTGGTCTGTCTGCCCAATATAAAGGATCAAAATGGAGGAGGCAGGTGGCAGCTGGAGGAGGTAGGGAACTGGTCTGTCTGCCCAATATAAAGGATCAAAATGGAGGAGGCAGGTGGCAGCAGGAGGAGGAATGGAACTGGTCTGTCTGCCCAATATAAAGGATCAAAATGGAGGAGGCAGGTGGCAGCAGGAGGAGGAATGGAACTGGTCTGTCTGCCCAATATAAAGGATCAAAATGGAGGAGGCAGGTGGCAGCTGGAGGAGGTAGGGAACTGGTCTGTCTGCCCAATATAAAGGATCAAAATGGAGGAGGCAGGTGGCAGCAGGAGGAGGTAGGGAACTGGTCTGTCTGCCCAATATAAAGGATCTAAACTGGCAGAGGAATAACAATGTCATAAATAGGAAAGTATACCAGTTTTATTTGAGGACCAGGATGTTGACAACTGTGCCATACAGATTGCAAAATAGTTGGGAAGAGATTTTTGATGTACTGATTCCATGGTACAGGGTGTATGAGTTGATGTATAAAACGACGCAAGATTCAAGACTTTGTGTTTTTCAGAGAAAATTATTGTTCAGAATTCTTGCCACCAACAAAATGTTGAATATTTGGAGCATACAATCATCGCAGCTCTTCAGATTTTGTTTTGAGGATACAGAATCAATAGACCATTTATTCTGGTATTGCCCTCAGGTAGCCTGTTTCTGGTCTCAGGTTCAGGAATGGCTGAAAATGAATAACATTGATTTAAAATTGACCCTAGAAATAGTACTGATGGGAGATCTGGAAAGACCGGGTCAGTCAATTACTAATATACTAATACTCTTAGTAAAATTATTTATCTTCAACTCGCAATCTGTGGATTCGATTAGATAGATTGAAATTATACTTTAAACATCACAGCATAGTTGAAAGATATATGGTGTGTAGAAATTGGAAGTGGGTGGCCAGCAGAGATAGGTGGGATGGGCTGAGGGAGGCTGAGGGTTGGGATGTGGAATTGGAGACAAGTGGGACAACATTGTTACAGCTAATGCCTGTTTGCTTGAGGCTGATGTGGGGAGGGGAGGAGGGGGGGGGGGTTCTTGGATGGGGCAGCTCTCTGGGAACTGTGGGGGGGATCTTGGGAGGGCTGGTGGCCTGGTGGTTGAGAGCTTGGGCCGGTGGCTGATAGGTCACAGGTTTGGGTCCCTATTGTTGACCTTGTAGGAGATCTGTCGACGTGCCCTTGAGCAGGGCGTTGACCCTGGTTGCTTCTGTGTGTCGCTCTGGATGGGAGTCTGTTAGATGACTCGTGTGATGTAGATGCTGGCTGGGAGTCTGTTAGATGACTCGTGTGATGTAGATGCTGGATGGGAGTCTTAGATGACTCGTGTGATGTAGATGCTGGATGGGAGTCTGTTAGATGACTCGTGTGATGTAGATGCTGGATGGGAGTCTGTTAGATGACTCGTGTGATGTAGATGCTGGATGGGAGTCTGTTAGATGACTCGTGTGATGTAGATGCTGGATGGGAGTCTGTTAGATGACTCGTGTGATGTAGATGCTGAACGGCTTCACTGTAAGTAGATTGTATGTTTTAAATATTAAATTAAACACTTTTTTTTTTCTTTTTTTTAAACAGACTGGCAAGATTAGAAAAGCCTTGTCTTGTTATCTTGTCCTCATTACTTAAAGCCAACGCTGGTTAGCTCACAATCTTAGCCAATCTGTGAATGTGAAATCTTCTGTCAGCCGTCTCTGAGCTCAGGAGCTATGTGAATTCAGGCGAGAGTACCCATGCCTGTCTTGTCCCTGCAGTTGTATGTAATAGAGAGCCTCCTGTGAGAAATTAAAAAACTGTCTTCTACGGATTTAGGGAAAGATTACTTTGGAACAAGGATCAATTGTGTTTAGTCCATGATTGGTATTTTAACTATGAAAACAACATTGTTTTTGACTGGCATGATTAAATGACCATGGGGATGGTTTCTTAGACCGAGCTCCAGTGTACTGGCATCATGAATTATTCAAATGAGGCTACGTCTCATTTGTTTCTGTCCATTAGTGACACACGAGACAGAGAAGTCTATACAAACTTCTATTTTCATTCATAAAAAGAGGATGTTTTTTTTGTGCGCTTGTGTGTTAGCGTGTGTGTGTGTGCGTGTGTACTCGTGCATGCATGCGTTTGTGTGTGTTTATCCCTGCCATTCTGCATGCAGGCATAATGGTTTGTCTGTGTCCCAGTGGTGGGGACATAGAGGTGTCTCAGAAGAAGGCCCCTCTTGAGACAGAGAGGCAGCTGTGTGCCCACTCTGTGGCTGAGAGGAACTCCTCTGCTCTGGGTTCAACACAACAGGATGCTCCGTGAGGAAACTTTCAGACCAGAACACATTTTCACTTTATCACACTCTTCTGTTCTCACTCACTCCTCTTCTTCTCTTTCTATTGTTCTTCTCTCTCTCTCTCTCTCTCTCTCTCTCTCTCTCTCTCTCTCTCTCTCTCTCTCTGCTCTCTCTCTCTCTCTCTCTCTCTGCTCTCTCTCTCTCTCTCTCTGTCTCTCTCTGCTCTCTCGCTCTCTCTCTCTCTCTCTCTCTCTCTCTCTCTCTCTCTCTCTCTCTCTCTCTCTCTCTCTCTCTCTCTCTCTCTCTCTCTCTCTCTCTCTCTCTCTCTCTCTCTCTCTCTCTCTCTCTCCGTCTCTCTCTGCTCTCTCTCTCTGTCTCTCTGCTCTCTCAATCTGTCTCTCTCTGCTCTCTCTCTCTGTCTCTCTGCTCTCTCTCTCTCTCTGTCTCTCTCTGTCTCTCTCTGCTCTCTCTCTCTCTCTGTCTCTCTCTGCTCTCTCTCTCTCTCTCTCTCTCTCTCTCTCTCTCTCTCTCTCTCTCTCTCTCTCTCTCTCTCTCTCTCTCTCTCTCTCTCTCTCTCTCTCTCTCTCTCTCTCTCTCTCTCTCTCTCCGTCTCTCTCTGCTCTCTCTCTCTGTCTCTCTGCTCTCTCTCTCTGTCTCTCTCTGTCTCTCTCTTCTCTCTCTCTCCCCCTCTCTCTCTCTCTCTCTCTCTCTCTCTCTCTCTCTCTCTCTCTCTCTCTCTCTCTCTCTCTCTCTCTCTCTCTCTCTCTCTCTCTCTCTCTCTCTCTCTCTCTCTCTCTCTGTCTCCCTCTCTCTCTGTCTCTCCCTCTCTGTCTCTCCCTCTCTGTCTCTGTCTCTGTCTCTCTCCCTCTCTCTCTCTCTCTCTCTCTCTCTCTCTCTCTCTCTCTCTCTCTCTCTCTCTCTCTCTCTCTCTCTCTCTCTCTCTCTCTCTCTCTCTCTCTCTCTCTCTCTCAAATTCAAATTCAAATTCAAGCTGCTTTATTGGCATGAAAAACATTGTGTCAATATTGCCAAAGCAACAATGTATACAATATACATTGTAATACAATTAAAACAATGACAAATAATAATATAGAATGGCAGTAAATAATAATACAAAATTAAATATAAAAAATAGTAACAATAAAATGGTAACAGTCAATAGTCGAATGTAATGTATGGTGTAATGCACCACTACCACCACCACTATCATTAAACTGCTATCATTACCATTACCACCCATACCATTACTATTTGGAATGATAAACAACAATAATAATACTAATAACAATAACAGTAATAACAATAACAGTCATAATAAGTAAGTTACTGCTTACTATGCAGATGTTATTATTCAGTGTCCCTCAGCCTATGGCAGGCAAATACATATTTGGCTGCAAGAGGAGCCATTGCTCCTTCGCCCATGAGTATTTTTTGTTTTTCCTCTGGGTTTAATAAGTTAAAATTTGGAATAAATGTAGTCATTTCTGTGAATAATGAATCTCTTGGTGAGGAATATTTATCACAGTAAAGGAGAAAGTGCATCTCTGTTTCTACCTCCCCTGTCGTGCAGTGACCACATACACGCTCCTCTTTGGGTAGCCATGTCTTTTTATGTCTGCCGGTTTCTATTGCCAATCGGTGGTCACTCAGCCTGTACTTGGTAAGGATCTGTCTCTGCTTCGAATCTCTGACAGAGTAGAGATATTCAGCCAATTAATATTCTCTGTTTAGGGTCAGATAGCAATTTAGTCGGCTTTGGGATTTTGTTTCGTTTTTCCAATGTTGTAAATATGAGTCCTTTGATTGGTTCATGATTTTGTTTATTGGAATTCTTTCTTTTGAAGCAGTGCCGGTGTCAGCTTGGTTGGTTAGGTCCAACACCAGCTGACTGAGAGGGCTCGTTTCTGGGCTCAGTTCTTGGGTTTGAAGTGCTTTAAATTGCAGACTCGAATTTGGACTTGAATTTAGATGTAGCCAAAATTTTAATGATCTTTTCTGTATTTTCATTATTACTGGAAAGCGGCCCAATTCTGCCCTACATGCATTAGTTGGTGTATTTCTCTGGACTTGTAGGATTTTCCGACAGAATTCTGCATGTAGGGTTTCAATTGGATGTTTGTCCCACATTTTAAAGTCCAGTTTATTGAGTGGCCCCCAAACCTCACTTCCGTAAAGAGCTATTGGTAGGATTACACTGTCAAATATTTTGGTCCAAATTCTAATTGGGATGTTGATTTTGAATAATTTCATTTTTATTGCATACAATGCTCTGCGGGCTTTTTCTTTGAGTGCATTCACTGCCATATTAAAGTTTCCCGATGCAGATATGGTCAGACCAAGGTAGGTGTAATTTTTTGTGTGTTCAATTATGGTGTTGTTCAGGGTGAATTTATATTTGTGTTTCTGACATCTGTTTTGTTTTTGGAAAATCATGATTTTAGTTTTTGGGAAATTTACTGCCAGGGCCCAATTATGGCAATATTGCTCTAGAATATTAATGTTCTGTTGAAGACCTTCTTTGGTTGGTGATAGAAGTACCAAGTCATCAGCATATAGCAGGTATTTCACCTCTGTGTCAAATAGTGTGAGTCCTGGGGCTGGAGAATGGTCCAACATGTCTGCTAATTCATTGATATAAATGTTGAAAAGATTTGGACTCAAACTACAGCCTTGTCTCACACCTCGACATTGTGAAAAGAATTCTGTTCTTTGGTTTTTGATTTTTATTGCACACTTGTTTTCTGTGTACATACATTTTATTACTCTCTCTCTCTCTCTCTCTTTCTCTCCGTCTCTCTCTGCTCTCTCTCTCTGTCTCTCTGCTCTCTCAATCTGTCTCTCTCTGCTCTCTCTCTCTGTCTCTCTGCTCTCTCTCTCTCTCTGTCTCTCTCTGTCTCTCTCTGCTCTCTCTCTCTCTCTGTCTCTCTCTGCTCTCTCTCTCTCTCTCTCTCTCTCTCTCTCTCTCTCTCTCTCTCTCTCTCTCTCTCTCTCTCTCTCTCTCTCTCTCTCTCTCTCTCTCTCTCTCTCTCTCTGCTCTCTGCTCTCTGCTCTCTCTCTGCTCTCTCTCTCTCCGTCTCTCTCTGCTCTCTCTCTCTCTCTCCGTCTCTCTCTTCTCTCTCTCTCTCTCTCTCCGTCTCTCTCTGCTCTCTCTCTCTGTCTCTCTGCTCTCAATTCAATTCAATTCAATTCAAGGGGCTTTATTGGCATGGGAAACATATGTTTACATTGCCAAAGCAAGTGAAGTTGATAATAAACAAAAGTGGAATAAACAATATAAAATGAACAGTAAACATTACACTCACAAAAGTTCCAAAGGAATAGAGACATTTCAAATGTCATATTATGTCTATATACAGTGTTGTAATGATATGCAAATAGTTAAAGTACAAAAGGGAAAATAAATAAACATAAATATGGGTTGTATTTACAATAGTGTTTGTTCTTCACTGGTTGCCCTTTTCTTGTGGCAACAGGTCACACATCTTGCTGCTGTGATGTCACACTGTGGTATTTCACCCAATTGAAAAGGGAGTTTATGAAAATTGGATTTGGATTCAAATTCTTTGTGGGTCTGTGTAATCTGAGGGAAATACGTGTCTCTAATATGGTCATACATTTGTCAAGAGGTTAGGAAGTGCAGCTCAGTTTCCACCTCATTTTGTGGGCAGTGTGCACATAGCCTGTCTTCTCTTGAGAGCCAGGTCTTCCTATGGCGGCCCCTCTCAATAGCAAGCCTATGCTCACTGAGTCTCAAATCAAATCAAACTTTATTTGTCACATGTGCCGAATACAACAGGTGTAGACCTTACCGTGAAATGCTGACTTACAAGCCATTAACCAACAGTGCAGTTCAAGAAGAGTTAAGAAAATATTTACCAAATAAACAAAAGTAAAAAATAATAAAAAGTAACACAATAAGAATAACAATAACGAGGCTATATACAGGGGGCACCGGTACCGAGTCAGTGTGGAGGCTATATACAGGGGGTACCGGTACCGAGTCAGTGTGGAGGCTATATACAGGGGGCACCGGTACCGAGTCAGTGTGGAGGCTATATACAGGGGGTACCGGTACCGAGTCAGTGTGGAGGCTATATACAGGGGGCACCGGTACCGAGTCAGTGTGGAGGCTATATACAGGGGGTACCGGTACCGAGTCAGTGTGGAGGCTATATACAGGGGGTACCGGTACCGAGACAGTGTGGAGGCTATATACAGGGGGTACCGGTACCGAGTCAGTGTGGAGGCTATATACAGGGGGTACCGGTACCGAGTCAGTGTGGAGGCTATATACAGGGGGTACCGGTACCGAGTCAGTGTGGAGGCTATATACAGGGGGTACCGGTACCGAGTCAGCGTGGAGGCTATATACAGGGGGTACCGGTACCGAGTCAGTGTGCGGGGTACAGGCTAGTTGAGGTAAGTTGTACATGTAGGTAGGGGTGAAGTGACTATGCATAAATAATAAACAGCGAGTAGCAGCAGTGTACAAAACAAATGGGGGGGGGGGGGGGGGGGTTCATCGTAAATAGTCCGGTGGCCATTTGATTCATCGTTCAGCAGTCTTATGGCCTGGGGGTAGAAGCTGTTAAGGAGCCTCGTGCAGTAGCAGAGAAAACAGTCAATGACTTTGGTGACTTGAGTCTCTGACAATTTTATGGGCTTTCCTCTGACACCAGGTTCTGGATGGCAGGAAGCTTGGCCACAATGATGTACTGGGCCGTACGCACTACCCTCTGTAGTGCCTTACGGTCAGATGCTGAGCAGTTGCCATACTAGATGGTGATGCAACAGGTCAGGATGCCCTCGATGGTGCAGCTGTAGAACTTTTTGAGGATCTGGGGACCCATGCCAAATCTTTTCAGTCTCCTGAGGAGGAAAAGGTTTTGTTGTTCCCTCTTCACGACTATCTTGGTGTGTTTGGACCATGCTAGTTCGTTGGTGTTGTGGACACCAAGGACCTGGAAACTCTTGACCCGCTCCACTACAGTCCCGTCGATGTTAATGGGGGCCTGTTCGGCCCGTCTTTTCCTGTAGTGCACGATCATCTCCTTTGTCTTGCTCACATTGAGGGAGAGGTTGTTGTCCAGGCACCACACTGCCAGGTCTCTGACCTCCTCCCTATAGGCTGTCTCATCGTTGTCGGTGATCAGGCCTACCACTGTTGTGCCATCAGCAAACTTAATGATGGTGTTGGAGTCGTGTTTTGCCACGCAGTTGTGGGTGAACAGGGAGTACAGGAGGGGACTAAGCACGCACCCCTGAAGGACCCCAGTTTGAGGATCAGCGTGGCAGACGTGTTGTTACCACCTGGGGGCGGCCCATCAGGGAGTCCAGTGTCCAGTTGCAGAGGGAGATGTTTAGTCCCAGGCCGTGTGGAGTGTGATTGCATCATCTGTGGATCTGTTGTGGTGGTATGCAAATTGCAGTGGGTCTAGAGTATCCGGGAGGAGCCATGACCAGCCTTTCAAAGCACTTCATGGCTACAGACGTGAGTGTTACGGGGTGGTAATCATTTAGGCAGGTTACCTTCGCTTCCTTGGGCACAGGGACTATGGTGGTCTGCTTGAAACATGTAGGTATTACTGACTCGGTCAGGGAGAGGTTGAAAATGTCAGTGAAGACACTTGCCAGTTGGTCCACGCATGCTTTGAGTACACGTCCTGGTAATCCATCTGGCCCAGTGGCTTTGTGAATGTTGACCTGTTTAAAGGTCTTGCTCACATCGGCTACCGAAGCGTGATCACAGAGTCATCCAGAACAGCTGGTGCTCTCGGGCATGCTTCAATATTGCTTGCCTCGAAGCGAGCATAAAAGGCATTTAGCTCGTCTGGTAGGCTTGCGTCCCTGGGCAGCTCGCGTCTGGGTTTCCCTTTGTAGTCCGTAATAGTTTTCAAGCCCTGCCACATCCGACAAGCATCAGAGCCGGTGTAGTAGGATTCAATCTTAATCCTGTATTGACGTTTTGCTTGTTTGATGGTTCATCTGAAGGCATAAGGGGATTTCTTATAAGTGTCCGGATTAGTGTCCCACTCCTTGAAATCGGCAGGAATGGTCCATGCCTTTAGCTCGATGCGGATGTTGCCTGTAATCCATGGCTTCTGGTCGGGATATGTACGTACGGTCACTGTGGGGCCGACATTGCCGATGCACTTATTGATTAAGCCGATGACTGAAGCGTTATACTCCTCAATGCCATTGGATGAAACCCGGAACATATTCCAGTCTGTGCTAGCAAATCAGTCCTGACCACTTCCGTATTGAGCAAGTCACTTGTACTTCCTGCTTTAGTTTTTGCTTGTAAGTAAGAAACAGGAGGATAGAATTATGGTCAGATTTGCCAAATGGAGGGCAGGGGAGATCTTTGTATACGTCTCTGTGTGTGGAGTAAAGGTGGTCTAGAGTTGTTTTTCCCTCTGGTTGCACATGTGACATGCTGGTAAACAATTGGTAAAACTGATTTAAGTTTGCCTGAAGCGGCCACTAGGAGCTCCACTTCTGGATGAGCATTTTCTTGTTTGCTTATGGCCTTATAGAGTTGGTTGAGTGTGGTCTTAGTGCCAGCATCGGTCTGTGGTGATAAATGGACTGCTACGAGTAATATAGATGAGAACTCTCTTGGTAGATAGTGTGGTCTACAGCTTATCATAAGGTACTCTACCTCAGGCGAGCAATACCTAAAGACTTCTAAATTAGACTGCTAAATAGTTAATTAAATGTGGTTACCTGGACTAGGTTACCTGCCTCAGGTCCTGGACAGCTTGCTATCATTGACGGAAAAATGAATTCCCAAGTTTATCAAGATATTTTGCAGGAGAATGTTAGGCTGTCTGTCCGCCAATTGAAGCTCAACAGATGTTGGGTGATGCAACAGGACAACGATCCAAATCACAGAAGTAAATCAACAACAGAATGGCATCAACAGAAGAAAATACGCCTTCTGGAGTGGCCCAGTCAGAGTCCTGGCCTCAACCCGATTGAGATGCTGTGGCAGGACCTCAAGAGAGCAGTTCACACCAGACATCCCAAGAATATTGTGGAACTGAAACAGTTTTGTAAAGAGGAATGGTCCAAAATTCCTCCTGACCGTTGTGCAGGTCTGATCTGCAACTACAGAAAGCGTTTGGTTGAGGTTATTGCTGCCAAAGGAGGGTCAGCCAGTTATTAAATCCAAGGGTTCACATACTTTTCCCACCCTACACTGTGAATGTTTACACGGTGTGTTCAATAAAGACATGAACACGTATAATAATTTGTGTGTTATTAGTTTAAGCACACTGTGTTTGTTTGTTGTTATGACCTAGATGAAGATCAGTTCAAATTTTATGACCAATTTATTCAGTAATCCAGGTATTTCCAAAGAGTTCACACACTTTTTCTTGCCACTGTACACTGAGTATACCAAACATTAGGAACACCTTAAATCTCTCCATTCCTCATCTCTCCATTCATTTTCTCTCCATTCCTCATCTCTCCATTCCTCTCTCCATTCCTCATCTCTCCATTCCTCATCTCTCCATTCCTCATCTCTCCATTCCTCATCTCTCCATTCCTCATCTCTCCATTCCTAATCTCTCCATTCCTCTCTCCATTCCTCATCTCTCCATTCCTCCTCTCTCCATTCCTCTCTCCATTCCTCATCTCTCCATTCCTCATCTCTCCATTCCTCATCTCTCCATTCCTCTCTCCATTCCTCATCTCTCCATTCCTCCTCTCTCCATTCCTCTCTCCATTCCTCATCTCTCCATTCCTCATCTCTCCATTCCTCATCTCTCCATTCCTCATCTCTCCATTCCTCATCTCTCCATTCCTCATCTCTCCATTCCTCATCTCTCCATTCCTCATCTCTCCATTCCTCATCTCTCCATTCCTAATCTCTCCCTTCCTTTTCTCTCCCTTCCTCATCTCTCATTTCCTCATCTTTCCATTCCTCATCTCTCCTTTCCTCATCTCTCCTTTCCTCATCTCTCCATTCCTCATCTCTCCTTTCCTCATCTCTCCATGAAGGGAGCCCCAGCCATAACGTCATTGTAAATAGGAATGAGTTGTTAACTGACTTGCCTAGTTAAATAAAGGTTAGAAAACCCTCGTCATCATGATATGGTGCACCTCTCCTCTGACTGGGAGAGAAAGTGAATGCGGCGTGGGACAAAGGGAGAGAGGGGGAGCGTTGGGTGGCCATTTGCATGTAAATAGCCATGCACCAGCCCTCCCTCCACTGCAGGGATGACAAAGAGCCCTCTGGTATTGCCTTGGCTTATTTGATAATGTATAAGGAGTGGGACTCAGGCATGGTCATAACGCATTGAACCTCACTCTGAAACTAATGCCGTGTTACTCCCATTGGACAACAGCAGCCCACACTAACAAAGGAGGGAGAATGATGAACAAAAAAATATTTTCCTCCCATCACAACAACATACTGTAGAGGTCAGAGATCAAGGTCAGGATCATTACACTGAGCTTTCTCCTCTCCTTCTCTCCATCAATCAATCTCTCTCTCTCTCTCTCTCTCTCTCTCTCTCTCTCTCTCTCTCTCTCTCTCTCTCTCTCTCTCTCTCTCTCTCTCTCTCTCTCTCTCTTTCTCTCTATCTGTTTCTCTATTTCTTTCCCCCTCTCTCTCTCTCTCTCTCTCTCTCTCTCTCTCTCTCTCTCTCTCTCTCTCTCTCTCTCTCTCTCTCTCTCTCTCTCTCTCTCTCTCTCTCTCTCTCTCTCTCTCTCTCTCTCTCTCTCTCTCTCTCAATTCAATTCAATTCAATTCAAGGGGCTTTATTGGCATGGGAAACATGTGTTAACATTGCCAAAGCAAGTGAGGTAGATAATATACAAAAGTCAAATAAACAATAAAAATGAACAGTAAACATTACACATACAGAAGTTTCAAAACAATAAAGACATTACAAATGTCATATTATATATATGCAGTGTTGTAACAATGTACAAATGGTTAAAGCACACAAGTTAAAATAAATAAACATAAATATGGGTTGTATTTACAATGGTGTTTGTTCTTCACTGGTTGCCCTTTTCTTGTGGCAACAGGTCACAAATCTTGCTGCTGTGATGGCACACTGTGGAATTTCACCCAGTAGATATGGGAGTTTATCAAAATTGGATTTGTTTTCGAATTCTTTGTGGATCTGTGTGATCTGAGGGAAATATGTCTCTCTAATATGGTCATACATTGGGCAGGAGGTTAGGAAGTGCAGCTCAGTTTCCACCTCATTTTGTGGGCAGTGAGCACATAGCCTGTCTTCTCTTGAGAGCCATGTCTGCCTACGGCGGCCTTTCTCAATAGCAAGGCTATGCTCACTGAGTCTGTACATAGTCAAAGCTTTCCTTAAGTTTGGGTCAGTCACAGTGGTTAGGTATTCTGCCACTGTATACTCTCTGTTTAGGGCCAAATAGCATTCTAGTTTGCTCTGTTTTTTTGTTAATTCTTTCCAATGTGTCAAGTAATTATCTTTTTGTTTTCTCATGATTTGGTTGGGTCTAATTGTGCTGTTGTCCTGGGGCTCTGTGGGGTGTGTTTGTGTTTGTGAACAGAGCCCTAGGACCAGCTTGCTTAGGGGACTCTTCTCCAGGTTCATCTCTCTGTAGGTGATGGCTTTGTTATGGAAGGTTTGGGAATCGCTTCCTTTTAGGTGGTTGTAGAATTTAACGGCTCTTTTCTGGATTTTGATAATTAGTGGGTATCGGCCTAATTCTGCTCTGCATGCATTATTTGGTGTTCTACGTTGTACACGGAGGATATTTTTGCAGAATTCTGCATGCAGAGTCTCAATTTGGTGTTTGTCCCATTTTGTGAAATCTTGGTTGGTGAGCGGACCCCAGACCTCACAACCATAAAGGGCAATGGGCTCTATGACTGATTCAAGTATTTTTAGCCAGATCCTAATTGGTATGTTGAAATTTATGTTCCTTTTGATGGCATAGAATGCCCTTCTTGCCTTGTCTCTCAGATCGTTCACAGCTCTGTGGAAGCTACCTGTGGTGCTGATGTTTAGGCCGAGGTATGTATAGTTTTTTGTGTGCTCTAGGGCAACGGTGTCTAGATGGAATTTGTGGTCCTGGCGACTGGACCTTTTTTGGAACACCATTATTTTGGTCTTACTGAGATTTACTGTCAGGGCCCAGGTCTGACAGAATCTGTGCAGAAGATCTAGGTGCTGCTGTAGGCCCTCCTTGGTTGGTGACAGAAGCACCAGATCATCAGCAAACAGTAGACATTTGATTTCGGATTCTAGTAGGGTGAGACCGGGTGCTGCAGACTGTTCTAGTGCCCGCGCCAATTCGTTGATATATATGTTGAAGAGGGTGGGGCTTAAGCTGCATCCCTGTCTCACCCCACGACCCTGTGTGAAGAAATGTGTGTGTTTTTTGCCAATTTTAACCGCACACTTGTTGTTTGTGTACATGGATTTTATGATGTCGTATGTTTTACCCCCAACACCACTTTCCATCAATTTGTATAGCAGACCCTCATGCCAAATTGAGTCGAAGGCTTTTTTGAAATCAACAAAGCATGAGAAGACTTTGCCTTTGTTTTGGTTTGTTTGGTTGTCAATTAGGGTGTGTAGGGTGAATACATGGTCTGTTGTACGGTAATTTGGTAAAAAGCCAATTTGACATTTGCTCAGTACATTGTTTTCATTGAGGAAATGTACGAGTCTGCTGTTAATGATAATGCAGAGTATTTTCCCAAGGTTACTGTTGACGCATATTCCACGGTAGTTATTGGGGTCAAATTTGTCTCCACTTTTGTGGATTGGGGTGATCAGTCCTTGGTTCCAAATATTGGGGAAGATGCCAGAGCTAAGGACGATGTTAAAGAGTTTTAATATAGCCAATTGGAATTTGTTGTCTGTATATTTGATCATTTCATTAAGGATACCATCAACACCACAGGCCTTTTTGGGTTGGAGGGTTTTTATTTTGTCCTGTAACTCATTCAAGGTAATTGGAGAATCCAGTGGGTTCTGGTAGTCTTTAATAGTTGATTCTAGGATTTGTATTTGATCATGTATATGTTTTTGCTCTTTATTCTTTGTTATAGAGCCAAAAAGATTGGAGAAGTGGTTTACCCATACATCTCCATTTTGGATAGATAATTCTTCGTGTTGTTGTTTGTTTAGTGTTTTCCAATTTTCCCAGAATTGGTTAGAGTCTATGGATTCTTCAATTACATTGAGCTGATTTCTGACGTGCTGTTCCTTCTTTTTCCGTAGTGTATTTCTGTATTGTTTTAGTGATTCACCATAGTGAAGGCGTAGACTCAGGTTTTCCGGGTCTCTATGTTTTTGGTTGGACAGGTTTCTCAATTTATTTCTTAGATTTTTGCATTCTTTATCAAACCATTCGTCATTGTTGTTCATTTTCTTCGGTTTTCTATTTGAGATTTTTAGATTTGATAGGGAAGCTGAGAGGTCAAATATACTGTTAAGATTTTCTACTGCCAAGTTTACACCTTCACTATTGCAGTGGAACGTTTTACCCAGGAAGTTGTCTAAAAGGGATTGAATTTGCTGTTGCCTAATTGTTTTTTGGTAGGTTTCCAAACTGCATTCCTTCCATCTATAGCATTTCTTAATGTTACTCAGTTCCTTTGGCTTTGATGCCTCATGATTGAGTATTGCTCTGTTCAAGTAGACTGTGATTTTGCTGTGGTCTGATAGGGGTGTCAGTGGGCTGACTGTGAACGCTCTGAGAGACTCTGGGTTGAGGTCAGTGATAAAGTAGTCTACAGTGCTACTGCCAAGAGATGAGCTATAGGTGTACCTACCATAGGAGTCCCCTCGAAGCCTACCATTGACTATGTACATACCCAGCGTGCGACAGAGCTGCAGGAGTTGTGACCCGTTTTTGTTGGTTATGTTGTCATAGTTGTGCCTAGGTGGGCATATGGGGGAGGGAATGCTGTCACCTCCAGGTAGGTGTTTGTCCCCCTGTGTGCTGAGGGTGTCAGGTTCCTGTCCAGTTCTGGCATTTAGGTCGCCACAGACTAACTCTCTCTCTCTCTCTCTCTCTCTCTCTTTCTCTCTTTCTCTAGCTCTCTCTCTTTCTCTTCTTCTCTCTCTCTTTCTCTCTCTCTTTTTCTCTCTTTCTCTCTCTCTTTCTCTCTTTCTCTTTCTCTCTTTCGCTCTCTCTCTTTCTCTCTTTCTCTTTTTCTCTCTCTTTTTCTCTCTTTCTCTCTCTCTTTATCTGTCTCCCTGTGTCTTTCTGACCCCCCTTCAATCTACTATAACTCTTTCACGCCCACTCCCCTCCTTTTCTCTTTCCCCATCTCCTTCCATTTCCCCAGTGCACTCTTATTGTAAACTGCCTATGTAATTTAAATGCAGTGCCTTCCTTTTCAAATGGATGGCGAAGAGGATGGGAGAAAGGGAGAAAATCGTGCAGGAATACCATTATCACCATGCATCTAAAAAGCTAAGCGCTGGAGCACCAAGCATAAAGTCAAAATAAGCTTCTATAGTTGATCTGTGTGCTGTTGTGTAGGGTGTGTATGTATGTATGTTTGCTGAGTCCTCTGTGTTTGTGTGATGGAGGGTGGAGGGAGGGAGGCAGATAGCCCCACTGCCGTGGGCCTGAGGGTCTCATCATGGTGATGAGTTTCCCTGGCCTCCACTCGCCACCGTGATCTCATCTCTGAAGAGGTAACGAGCAGTGGGTTTTAAATGAGTCGGCTTCTTATTGGAAAGACGCTTTGTTTGTTTGTTTGTTTGTTTGTTTGTATTTGCAGAGCCATCACTATCTATACGTTTTGTATGAATTCTATAGATGTCGGATGTATTTTCAGTGCTCTTTGTGTTGTTGATGTTTCTAATGTAAAGAGAGTACAGGGAACAGTGTTTGTGTAATTGTGTTTACTCTAAATTGCTCTCTGGCTCTATTAGCAGTAGTAGTATGGCAGAGTATATGGTGGTCGCACACACACACACACACACACACGCGCACGCACACACACGCACACACACACACACACACACACACACACACACACACACACACACACACACACACACACACACACACACACACACACACACACACACACACACACACACACACACACACACACACACACACACACACACACACACACACACACACACACACACACACACACACACACACACACACACACACAGCACTAGGTAGCAGTATTGCAGAGTGGAGGGTTGTTCTTCCCCCTGACCTTTAAGACATTATTAATGTGAGTCCCAGTGAGTCCCTGACCCAGGCTGTATTGATCATTATCTGGTCTCGCTAGATCTGTTTCACTCCACCACTTAACTGTAGCCCATAAATAAACAGACCCAACCAAATGAAGAGGAGTCTAGTGGCATTACCGTACAAAACAATGTTTGTCTAGTGGAATAGTACATTTACATTTCAAGCTGCTTTATTGGCGTGAAAAACATTGCGTCAATATTGCCAAAGCAACAATATATACAATATACATTGCAATAAAGAATAATAATTATAATAACATTAAAATGTTAACATTCAATAATAGGAATATAATAAATATACATTTCTCTCTACATGTTTATGTTCCATGTGTTTACGTCTGATTGTGTGTAGTTGTAGCAGATCGTTTTTTTTAAATGTTCCTTTAGTATATATCTGTGTTGCTTGGGGACTGTTAAGACTTACAGTCAATCAACCTCTGTGTTTTTTGATTTCTTATTTGGTTTCATCACCCACGCATCCAGTGCAACAAAACACTGCTGCTGCTTCCAAGTTCCCAGCCTCTCCTTACAGAATGTTGTGGATCGACTACAGATGTAGGGTCTTAATTAGACCAGTATCGTCACAGAAAAATAGTCCTGCAGCAACAGGATTTTAATATTTAGTACATAATGTTGCTTGATTGGTGGTTAGGCTATTAGCTGGGCAAAATGATTGGTCCAAAATAGGGGAGGATTGTCTAACTTTTTATTTTGCTTTGGGGAGGGTTGTGTGTTTTTATTGGTCACAGGGGAGGATTGTGTTATTTTATTGGCCACATGGGAGGGTAGTGTGTTTTTATTGGTCACAGGGGGGGGGGGGGTAGTGTGTTTTTATTGGTCACAGGGGAGGGTAGTGTATTTTTATTGGTCACATGGGAGGGTAGTGTGTTTTTATTGGTCATAGGGGAGGGTAGTGTGTTTTTATTGGTCACAGGGGAGGATAGTGTTTTCTTATTGGTCACATGGGAGGGTAGTGTTTTTTTATTGGTCACAGGGGAGGATAGTGTTTTTTTATTGGTCACATGGGAGGGTAGTGTGGTTTTTTATTGGTCACATGGGAGGGTAGTATGTTTTTATTGGTCACAGGGGAGGGTAGTGTGTTTTTATTGGTCACATGGGAGGGTAGTATGTTTTTATTGGTCACATGGGAGGGTAGTGTGTTTTTATTGGTCACATGGGAGGGTAGTGTGTTTTTATTGGTCACATGGGAGGGTAGTGTGTTTTTCTTGGTCACAGGGGAGGATAGTGTTTTTTTATTGGTCACATGGGAGGGTAGTGTGTTTTTATTGGTCACAGGGGAGGATAGTGTTTTTTTATTGGTCACATGGGAGGATAGTGTGTTTTTTCCCTGGTTTATGTTCGCTCTTTTGCAGGTTTTACTAAATAATTTCTTCCATCCTAGCCGCATTTCCTCATCTGCTTGCACGAGCCTCCCTATATCCTTATGCACTATGCTTTTCTTTTCCGTGTGCTAACTTTGACTATACCACAGGTTAATATAGTCTACCAGTCTAACAGTCTATCCTGTCCTCTAACAGACTAACTATACCACAGGTTAATATAGTCTACCAGTCTAACTGTCTATCCTGCCCTCTAACAGACTAACTATACCACAGGTTAATATAGTCTACCAGTCTAACTGTCTATCCTGCCCTCTAACAGACTAACTATACCACAGGTTAATATAGTCTACCAGTCTAACTGTCTATCCTGCCCTCTAACAGACTAACTATACCACAGGTTAATATAGTCTACCAGTCTAACTGTCTATCCTGTCCTCTAACAGACTAACTATACCACAGGTTAATATAGTCTACCAGTCTAACTGTCTATCCTGTCCTCGAACAGACTAACTATACCACAGGTTAATATAGTCTACCAGTCTAACTGTCTATCCTGCCCTCTATCCTTCATGTATTGTGACAATAGTGGTAGGTGGATTGTTTGTCCAGATCTGCAAGGCTAACTAGCATCAAAATTAAAAAACCTAGGAAGAAACCTAGAGAGGAACCAGGCTATGAGGGGTGGCCAGTCCTCCTCTGGCTGTGCCGGGTGGAGATTATAACAGAACATGGCCAAGATGTTCAAATGTTCATAAATGACCAGCATGGTCAAATAATAATAATCACAGTAGTTGTCGAGGGTGCAACAAGTCAGCACCTCAAGAGTAAATGTCAGTTGGCTTTACATAGCCGATCATTAAGAGTATCTCTACCGCTCCTGTGGTCTCTAGAGAGTTGAAAACAGCAGGTCTGGGACAGGTAGCACGTCCGGTGAACAGGTCAGGGTTCCATAGCCGCAGGCAGAACAGTTGAAACTAACATAACACCACAATACAACGATCCTACCTAGACTATAGTAGCCTACAACACCACAATACAATTATCCGACCTAGATTATAGTAGCCTACAACACCACAATACAATTATTCTACCTAGATTATATTAGAATACAGTATAACACCACAATACAATTATCCTACCTAGATTATAGTAGCCTACAACACCACAATACAATTATTCTACCTAGATTATATTAGAATACAGTATAACACCACAATACAATTATCCTACCTAGATTATAGTAGCCTACAACACCACAATACAATTATCCTACCTAGATTATAGTAGCCTATAACACCACAATACAGTTATCCTACCTAAATTATAGTAGCCTACAACACCACAATACAATTATCCTACCTAGATTATGGTAGCCTACAACACCACAATACAATTATCCTACCTAGATTATATTAGAATACAGTATAACACCACAATACAATTATCCTACCTAGATTATAGTAGCCTATAACACCACAATACAATTATCCTACCTAGATTATAGTAGCCTACAACACCACAATACAATTATCCTACCTAGATTATAGTAGCCTACAACACCACAATACAATTATCCTACCTAGATTATAGTAGCCTATAACACCACAATACAATTATCCTACCTAGATTATAGTAGCCTACAACACCACAATACAATTTTCCTACCTAGATTATAGTAGCCTATAACACCACAATACAATTATCCTACCTAGATTATAGTAGCCTACAACACCACAATACAATTATCCTACCTAGATAATAGTAGCCTACAACACGATGACCCAATCTCAATCGCGCTCCTCTATCTCCTGTGTTTATAGTTGGAATAGGTGTGTGCATGTGCTCGGAGCTGTTTGGGTTTTTCAATGAAGATCTCAAAACAATCAATTATGAATGTACAGTTACATGGAACCCAAACCGGCGGCGCGCGTGCGTCATCGTGCGCCATCGTGCGTCATCGTGCGCCATCGTGCGCCATCGTGCGCCATCGTGCGCTATCGTGCGCCATCGTGCGTCATCGTGCGCCATCGTGCGCTATCGTGCGCCATCGTGCGCCATCGTGCGTCATCGTGCGCCATCGTACGTCATGGTGCGCCATCGTGCGTCATCGTGCGTCATCGTGCGTCATCGTGCGCCATCGTGCGCCATCGTGCGTCATGGTGCGCCATCGTGCGTCATGGTGCGCCATCGTACGTCATGGTGCGTCATCGCACTCCATCGTGCGTCATGGTGCGCCATCGTGCGTCATCGTGCGCCATCGTGCGTCATGGTGCGCCATCGTACGTCATGGTGCGCCATCGTGCGTCATCGCGCTCCATCGTGCGTCATCGTGCGCCATCGTGCGTCATCGCACTCCATCGTGCGTCATGGTGCGCCATCGTACGTCATGGTGCGTCATCGCACTCCATCGTGCGTCATGGTGCGCCATCGTACGTCATGGTGCGCCATCGTGCGTCATCGTGCGCCATCGTGCGTCATGGTGCGCTATCGTGCGTCATGGTGCGCCATCGTGCGTCATGGTGCGCCATCGTGCGTCATGGTGCGCCATCGTGCGTCATCGTGCGCCATCGTGCGTCATCGTGCGCCATCGTGCGCCATGGTGCGCCATCGTGCGTCATCGTGCGCCATCGTGCGTCATGGTGCGTCATGGTGCGTCATCGTGCGCCATCGTGCGTCATGGTGCGCCATCGTACGTCATGGTGCGCCATCGTGCGCCATGGTGCGCCATCGTGCGCCATGGTGCGCCATCGTGCGCCATCGTGCGTCATGGTGCGCTATCGTGCGTCATCGTGCGCCATCGTGCGTCATGGTGCGCCATCGTACGTCATGGTGCGCCATCGTGCGTCATCGCGCTCCATCGTGCGTCATCGTGCGCCATCGTGCGTCATCGCACTCCATCGTGCGTCATGGTGCGCCATCGTACGTCATGGTGCGCCATCGTGCGCCGTCGTGCGTCATCGCACTCCATGGTGCGCCATCGTGCGCCATCGTGTGTCATGGTGTGCCATCGTACGTCATGGTGCGTCATCGCACTCCATCGTGCGTCATGGTGCGCCATCGTGCGTCATCGTGCGCCATCGTGCGTCATCGTGCGCCATCGTGCGCTATCGTGCGCCATCGTGCGTCATCGTGCGCCATCGTGCGCTATCGTGCGCCATCGTGCGCCATCGTGCGTCATCGTGCGCCATCGTACGTCATGGTGCGCCATCGTGCGTCATCGTGCGTCATCGTGCGTCATCGTGCGCCATCGTGCGCCATCGTGCGTCATGGTGCGCCATCGTGCGTCATGGTGCGCCATCGTACGTCATGGTGCGTCATCGCACTCCATCGTGCGTCATGGTGCGCCATCGTGCGTCATCGTGCGCCATCGTGCGTCATCGTGCGCCATCGTGCGTCATGGTGCGCCATCGTACGTCATGGTGCGCCATCGTGCGTCATCGCGCTCCATCGTGCGTCATCGTGCGCCATCGTGCGTCATCGCACTCCATCGTGCGTCATGGTGCGCCATCGTACGTCATGGTGCGTCATCGCACTCCATCGTGCGTCATGGTGCGCCATCGTACGTCATGGTGCTCCATCGTGCGTCATCGTGCGTCATCGTGCGCCATCGTGCGTCATGGTGCGCTATCGTGCGTCATGGTGCGCCATCGTGCGTCATCGTGCGCCATCGTGCGTCATCGTGCGCCATCGTGCGCCATGGTGCGCCATCGTGCGTCATCGTGCGCCATCGTGCACCATCGTGCGTCATGGTGCGTCATCGTGCGTCATCGTGCGCCATCGTGCGTCATGGTGCGCCATCGTACGTCATGGTGCGCCATCGTGCGCCATGGTGCGCCATCGTGCGCCATGGTGCGCCATCGTGCGCCATCGTTCGTCATGGTGCGCTATCGTGCGTCATCGTGCGCCATCGTGTGTCATGGTGCGCCATCGTACGTCATGGTGCGCCATCGTGCGTCATCGCGCTCCATCGTGCGTCATCGTGCGCCATCGTGCGTCATCGCACTCCATCGTGCGTCATGGTGCGCCATCGTACGTCATGGTGCGCCATCGTGCGTCATCGTGCGCCATCGTGCGTCATCGTGCGCCATCGTGCGCCATGGTGCGCCATCGTGCGTCATCGTGCGCCATCGTGCGCCATCGTGCGTCATGGTGCGTCATCGTGCGTCATCGTGCGCCATCGTGCGTCATGGTGCGCCATCGTACGTCATGGTGCTCCATCGTGCGTCATCGTGCGTCATCGTGCGCCATCGTGCGTCATGGTGCGCTATCGTGCGTCATGGTGCGCCATCGTGCGTCATCGTGCGCCATCGTGCGTCATCGTGCGCCATCGTGCGCCATAATGCGCCATCGTGCGTCATCGTGCGCCATCGTGCGCCATCGTGCGTCATGGTGCGTCATCGTGCGTCATCGTGCGCCATCGTGCGTCATGGTGCGCCATCGTACGTCATGGTGCGCCATCGTGCGCCATGGTGCGCCGTCGTGCGCCATGGTGCGCCATCGTGCGCCATCGTGCGTCATGGTGCGCTATCGTGCGTCATCGTGCGCCATCGTGTGTCATGGTGCGCCATCGTACGTCATGGTGCGCCATCGTGCGTCATCGCGCTCCATCGTGCGTCATCGTGCGCCATCGTGCGTCATCGCACTCCATCGTGCGTCATGGTGCGCCATCATACGTCATGGTGCGCCATCGTGCGCCATCGTGCGTCATCGCACTCCATGGTGCGCCATCGTGCGCCATCGTGTGTCATGGTGCGCCATCGTGCGTCATGGTGCGCCATCGTGCGTCATCGTGCGCCATCGTGCGTCATCGTGCGCCATCGTGCGCCATGGTGCGCCATGGTGCGTCATCGTGCGCCATCGTGCGCCATCGTGCGTCATGGTGCGTCATGGTGCGTCATCGTGCGCCATCGTGCGTCATGGTGCGCCATCGTGCGCCATCGTGCGCTATCGTGCGTCATCGTGCGCCATCGTGCGTCATGGTGCGCCATCGTACGTCATGGTGCGCCATCGTGCATCATCGCGCTCCATCGTGCGTCATCGTGCGCCATCGTGCGTCATCGCACTCCATCGTGCGTCATGGTGCGCCATCGTACGTCATGGTGCGCCATCGTGCGCCATCGTGCGCCATGGTGCGCCATGGTGCGTCATCGTGCGCCATCGTGTGTCATGGTGTGCATCGTGCGTCATGGTGCGCCATCGTGCGCCATCGTGCGTCATGGTGTGCCATCGTGCGCCATCGTGCGTCATCGTGCGCCATCGTGCGCCATCGTGCGTCATCGTACGTCATGGTGTGCCATCGTACGTCATAGTGCGCCATCGTGCGCCATCGTGCGTCATGGTGTGCCATCGTACGTCATGGTGCGCCATCGTGCGCCATCGTGCGTCATCGCACTCCATGGTGCGCCATCGTGCGTCATCGTGCGCCATCGTGCGCCATCGTGCGTCATCGTGCGCCATCGTTCGTCATCGCACTCCATCGTGCGTCATGGTGCGCCATCGTACGTCATGGTGCGTCATCGTGCGCCATCATGCGTCATCGCACTCCATGGTGCGCCATCGTGCGTCATGGTGCGCCATCGTACGTCATGGTGCGCCATCGTGCACCATCGTGCACCATCGTGCGTCATGGTGCGCCATCGTGCGTCATCGTGCTCCATCGTGCGCCATCGTGCTCCATCGTACGTCATGGTGCGCCATCGTGCGCCATCGTGCGTCATCGTGCGCCATCGTGCGTCATGGTGCGTCATCGTGCGTCATCGTGCGCCATCGTACGTCATGGTGCGCCATCGTGCGCCATCGTGCGTCATCGTGCGCCATCGTGCGTCATCGTGCGCCATCGTGCGTCATGGTGCGCCATCGTGCGTCATCGTGCGCCATCGTGCGTCATGGTGCTCCATCGTGCTCCATGGTGCGTCATCGTGCGTCATCGTGCTCCATCGTGCGTCATCGTGCTCCATCGTGCTCCATCGTGCGTCATCGTGCGTCATCGTGCTCCATCGTGCTCTATCGTGCGTCATCGTGCGTCATGGTGCGCCATCGTGCGTCATCGTGCGTCATCGTGCTCCATCGTGCGCCATCGTGCGTCATCGTGTGTCATCGTGCGTCATCGTGTGCCATCGTGCGCCATGGTGCGCCATCGTGCGTCATCGTGCGCCATCGTGCGCCATCGTGCGTCATGGTGCGTCATCGTGCGTCATCGTGCGCCATCGTGCGTCATGGTGCGCCATCGTACGTCATGGTGCGCCATCGTGCGCCATCGTGCGCCATCGTGCGCCATGGTGCGCCATCGTGCGCCATCGTGCGTCATGGTGCGCTATCGTGCGTCATCGTGCGCCATCGTGCGTCATGGTGCGCCATCGTACGTCATGGTGCGCCATCGTGCGTCATCGCGCTCCATCGTGCGTCATCGTGCGCCATCGTGCGTCATCGCGCTCCATCGTGCGTCATGGTGCGCCATCGTACGTCATGGTGCGCCATCGTGCGCCATCGTGCGTCATCGCACTCCATGGTGCGCCATCGTGTGTCATGGTGTGCCATCGTACGTCATGGTGCGCCATCGTGCGCCATCGTGCGTCATGGTGTGCCATCGTACGTCATGGTGCGCCATCGTGCGCCATCGTGCGTCATCGCACTCCATGGTGCGCCATCGTGCGCCATCGTGCGTCATCGTGTGTCATGGTGTGCCATCGTACGTCATGGTGCGCCATCGTGCGCCATCGTGCGTCATGGTGTGCCATCGTACGTCATGGTGCGCCATCGTGTGCCATCGTGCATCATCGCACTCCATGGTGCGCCATCGTGCGCCATCGTGCGTCATCGTGCGCCATCGTGCGCCATCGTGCGTCATCGTGCGCCATCGTTCGTCATCGCACTCCATCGTGCGTCATGGTGCGCCATCGTACGTCATGGTGCGTCATCGTGCGCCATCGTGCGTCATCGCACTCCATGGTGCGCCATCGTGCGTCATGGTGCGCCATCGTACGTCATGGTGCGCCATCGTACGTCATGGTGCGCCATCGTGCGCCATGGTGCGCCATCGTGCGCCATGGTGCGCCATCGTGCGCCATCGTGCGTCATGGTGCGCTATCGTGCGTCATCGTGCGCCATCGTGCGTCATGGTGCGCCATCGTACGTCATGGTGCGCCATCGTGCGTCATCGCGCTCCATCGTGCGTCATCGTGCGCCATCGTGCGTCATCGCACTCCATCGTGCGTCATGGTGCGCCATCGTACGTCATGGTGCGCCATCGTGCGCCATCGTGCGTCATCGCACTCCATGGTGCGCCATGGTGCGCCATCGTGTGTCATGGTGTGCCATCGTACGTCATGGTGCGTCATCGCACTCCATCGTGCGTCATGGTGCGCCATCGTGCGTCATCGTGCGCCATCGTGCGTCATCGTGCGCCATCGTGCGTCATCGTGCGCCATCGTGCGTCATGGTGCGCCATCGTACGTCATGGTGCGCCATCGTGCGTCATCGCGCTCCATCGTGCGTCATCGTGCGCCATCGTGCGTCATCGCACTCCATCGTGCGTCATGGTGCGCCATCGTACGTCATGGTGCGTCATCGCACTCCATCGTGCGTCATGGTGCGCCATCGTACGTCATGGTGCGCCATCGTGCGTCATCGTGCGTCATCGTGCGCCATCGTGCGTCATGGTGCGCTATCGTGCGTCATTGTGCGCCATCGTGCGTCATGGTGCGCCATCGTGCGTCATGGTGCGCCATCGTGCGTCATCGTGCGCCATCGTGCGTCATCGTGCGCCATCGTGCGCCATGGTGCGCCATGGTGCGTCATCGTGCGCCATCGTGCGCCATCGTGCGTCATGGTGCGTCATGGTGCGTCATCGTGCGCCATCGTGCGTCATGGTGCGCCATCGTGCGCCATCGTGCGCTATCGTGCGTCATCGTGCGCCATCGTGCGTCATGGTGCGCCATCGTACGTCATGGTGCGCCATCGTGCATCATCGCGCTCCATCGTGCGTCATCGTGCGCCATCGTGCGTCATCGTGCTCCATCGTGCGTCATGGTGCGCCATCGTACGTCATGGTGCGCCATCGTGCGCCATCGTGCGTCATCGCACTCCATGGTGCGCCATCGTGCGCCATCGTGTGTCATGGTGTGCATCGTACGTCATGGTGCGCCATCGTGCGCCATCGTGCGTCATGGTGTGCCATCGTGCGCCATCGTGCGTCATCGTGCGCCATCGTGCGCCATCGTGCGTCATCGTGTGTCATGGTGTGCCATCGTACGTCATGGTGCGCCATCGTGCGCCATCGTGCGTCATAGTGTGCCATCGTACGTCATGGTGCGCCATCGTGCGCCATCGTGCGTCATCGCACTCCATGGTGCGCCATCGTGCGTCATCGTGCGCCATCGTGCGCCATCGTGCGTCATCGTGCGCCATCGTTCGTCATCGCACTCCATCGTGCGTCATGGTGCGCCATCGTACGTCATGGTGCGTCATCGTGCGCCATCATGCGTCATCGCACTCCATGGTGCGCCATCGTGCGTCATGGTGCGCCATCGTACGTCATGGTGCGCCATCGTGCGCCATCGTGCGTCATCGTGCGCCATCGTGCGTCATGGTGCGTCATCGTGCGTCATCGTGCGCCATCGTACGTCATGGTGCGCCATCGTGCGCCATCGTGCGTCATCGTGCGCCATCGTGCGTCATCGTGCTCCATCGTGCGTCATGGTGCGCCATCGTGCGTCATCGTGCGCCATCGTGCGTCATGGTGCTCCATCGTGCTCCATGGTGCGTCATCGTGCGTCATCGTGCTCCATCGTGCGTCATCGTGCTCCATCGTGCTCCATCGTGCGTCATCGTGCGTCATCGTGCTCCATCGTGCTCTATCGTGCGTCATCGTGCGTCATGGTGCGCCATCGTGCGTCATCGTGCGTCATCGTGCTCCATCGTGCGCCATCGTGCGTCATCGTGCGTCATCGTGTTCCATCGTGCGTCATCGTGCGTCATCGTGCTCCATCGTGCGTCATGGTGCGCCATCGTGCGTCATGGTGCGCCATCGTACGTCATGGTGCGCCATCGTGTGTCATCGTGCGTCATCGTGCTCCATCGTGCGTCTTCGTGCGTCATCGTGTGTCATCGTGCGTCATCGTGCTCCATCGTGCGTCATCGTGTGTCATCGTGCGCCATCGTGCGTCATCGTGCGTCATCGTGCGTCATCGTGTGTCATCGTGCGTCATCGTGCGTCATCGTGCGCCATCGTGCGTCATCGTGCGTCATCGTGCGCTATCGTGCGCTATCGTTCGCTATCGTGCATAAATGTATTTTGTCCCCCTACACCAAACGCGATCACAACACGCAGGTCAAAATATCAAAACAATCTCTGAACCAATGACATTAATTTGGGGACAGGTCGAAAAGCATTAAACATGTATGGCAATTTAGCTAGTTAGTTTGCACTTGCTAGCTAATTTGTCCTATTTAGCCAGCTTGCTGTTGCTAGCTAATTTGTCCTGGGATATAAACATTGAGTTGGTATTTTACCTGAACTGCACCAGGACCTCTACTCCGACAAATTAATCCACATCCACAATTAATCCACACATAAAACGGACAACCGAATCGTTTCTAGTCATCTCTCCTCCTTCCAGGCTTTTTTATCGTTGAACTTATATGGTGATCACATCTAAACTTTCATAGTATTACCACGACTACAGGCAAAACAGTTTGTCTTTCAATCACCCACGCGGGTATAACCAATGAGGAGATGGCACGTGGGTACCTGCTTCTATAAACCAATGAGGAGATGGGAGAGGTAGGACTTTCAGCGCGATCTGCGTCAGAAATAGGAATGACTTCTATTTTAGCCCTTGGTAACACAGACGCTCGTTGGCGCGCGCGAGCAGTGTGGGTGCAATAATTGAATAACGTGGATTTCTAAATTTATTTTGCGACGCTCGCGCACGCGACGTGTCCGGCCTGGTCAGCATGTTACTGTAATCTGGACAGAAACACAATGGCAGACTCATCCTAATTTGTTATTGTGTTGTGTGTTGCCAGAAAGTCAAGGGAGACAACCTCTCTGACATAACATTCAATGCAGCAAACTGCTGACAACGAAAATTAATTCAGCGGCATGTTGAACTTCATTCTCATCAGAGTGAATCAACAACTGCTGAAAAGGTGTCCGGGAGGCAGCTTTTGAGGGCCGACAGCCATCTTATGTGAATGTGAAGATTACCATCAACTTTGCATAAGATGGCTGTCGGCTCCTGTACCCTCTCGTTGTTGTTCTTGCAACTGGCTTGATTAAAGGACAGCCGATCAACTTTTTTTTTTTTTCGGGACTTTTTCTCAAACTCTTAGCCCGATCGAACTCCGTCAGCAGAGATGTCTGTTCAACTTACAGCCGTTTGAGAGTTGTCTTGCAAGTGACCTCCTCCTCTTCCTCCAAGCCTTCCTTTGTAACTGTATCCATGGGCATTGTTGTGACATCTGCCTCGTTCCCTGCCGCTTATTCAGCGATTTAGACACAAGGAAACTAGTGACGATGCTGAGCTTTATTAACGAGTTGGGCGTCAGTGAAGCACCACACGGTGAGCACTTCCGTTTATGACGTCCGGTTAAATCCATGAATAGCATCAAAATGTTGAAAATGTGATTTCCCCCTGAGCTGATCGTTGTCTGCAGCCGGCTCTTATTGTAGTGTAATGAAACAGGCTGGGAGACTGAGCTCCTCTGTGGTGGTCAGCGGAACACTCAACCTTCTGGCCCGTAGCCCTGCGTGACACCCACCGTGCCAAAGTCCATATCTATGTTTATAAATATAAGGTCGCTACAGTTTTTGTTATTTGTGGTGGTAAATATTATTTTGAGTTCGTTCTATGAGTATGAGGCGGAGGGTATGCAAATGTTTTACAATGCAAGGGGAGGGTCATGAGATTTTTTTTTTTTTTTTACATTGGGGAGGGCGGATGCAATTTAAAAAAATGACAACTTGAGTTGGACCATGTCCAAGTAACGTCATGCATAATAACATGTCATGGAGGGAGATATCTCACTGGTCATCCCCAAAGCCAACTCCTCATTTGGCCGCATTTTCCTTCCAGTTCTCTGCTGCCAATGACTGGAACGAATTGCAAAAATCACTGAAGCTGGAGTCTTATATCTCCCTCACTAACTTTAAGCATCAGCTGTCAGAGCAGCTTACCAATCATTGCACTGTACACAGCCCATCTGTAAATAGCCCACCCAACTACCTCATCCCCATATTGTTATTTTTTTGTTGTTGCTCCTTTGCACCCCAGTATCTCTACTTGCACATTCATCTTCTGCACATCTATCACTCCAGTGTTTAATTGCTAAATTGTAATTATTTCGCCACTATGGCCTATTTATTGCCTTACCTCCCTAATCTTAGTACATTTGCACACACTGTATATAGATTTTTCTATTGTGTTATTGACTGTACGTTTGTTTATCCCATGTGTAACTCTGTGTTGTTGTATGTGTCACACTGCTTTGCTTTATCTTGGCCAGGTCGCAGTTGTAAATAAGAACTTGTTCTCAACTGGCCTACCTGGTTAAATAAAGATGGAAAAATACAAAAATATCCATACCTCTTGGTTTGAATAGCATGTAGAGCTGACCCCATTTAGGCTGTTGGTCGACCAAGATTTCTTTAGTGGAACAGTAGCAAAATAATGGATAAATAAATCATGGTGTACAAGACACCTGTCTGATTCGCGCTTGTCTGAGTGGACTGAACCATTGTAGAGGCCGTGGGGATGGTACAGTCCGTCACTCTAAGACATGTGCTACTGAAATTGTATATGGTTATATTATGTCAGAACAATGGTGCTACACTAATTTGTAAATTTGGCTGTTGTTTATCTTTGTTTTGCTGTAATAAAGGCTTTACACTTGTTTTCATTAGACCAGCCTCTGGTAATATTTATCATTTATTTAGTGTTAATTACACTGTTCCAAAATTGTCAGAATAAGTATATTTATAATAATAATAACCCTCCCTTTTCTTGATCTCCTTATTGTTATTATTACTATTATTGTTATGATCATCATTATTATGATAATAAGTAATGTCATTATTATTAGTAGGCTTAGTATAGCAGCCTTGTGTCCTCTTAAAACCTCTTGGAAATAGGGGGCGCCCTTTTCACTTCTGGATAAAATTGTGCCCAATTTAAACGGCCTCGTACTCTGTCCAAGATCATATGATATGCATATTATTATTACTATTGGATAGAAAACACTCTGAAGTTTCTAAAACTGTTTGAATTATATCTGTGAGTAAAACAGAACTCATTTGGCAGGCAAACTTCCAAATAGGAAGTGAAAATTCTGAAATGGGTCTCTGTGAAAGGCATTGCCTATTCAATTGTCTTGTATTTATGGATCTGTATGCACTTCATACGCCTTCCACTAGATGTCAACAGGCAGTAGAACGTGGAATGAAGTGTCTAACCTTTTCTGGGACCGGATGGGACTCGTTGGAGTGAGAGGTCAGCCATATTGGTAGTACTTGGCTACGCACTTGGGTTTCTCATATCGTTGTCTGCAATGCGTTAGGTAGACACGAAGAAATGCTCCGTCTGGGACGTTATTCGATATATTTGTGAAAAACATCCATTTTCCGTTCATGCGTAAAATCTTCATGGAGACGTGAGATCCACCATGCTAGCCAAAGTTGCTAATTCGACAGAAGAGATGGACATTCTAAAACAAAACAACGATTTATTGTGGAACTAGGATTCCTGGCACTGCATTCTGATGAAAGTTCATCAAAGGTAAGGGAATATTTATGATGTTATTTCGTATTTTTGTGGACTCTTTGGACTCCAAAATGGCGGAGAATGGCTGAGCGCTGTCTCAGATTATTGCATGCTGTGCTTTGTAGTAAAGTTATTTTTTTTAATCTAACACAGCGGTTGCATTAAGAACCAGTGTATCTTTAATTATATATGCAACATGTATTTTTCAGCAAAGTTTATGATGAGTTTTTCTGTTAGATTACGTGGCTGTCTAACATTTCTCCGGACATTTTGGTGCCATTTGTGACCATGGCGGCAATCTAGAACCACGATTTATAGCTATAAATATGCACATTTTCGAACAAAACATAAATGTATTGTATAACATGATGTCATAAGACTGTCATCTGATTAAGTTGTTCAAAGGTTAGTGATTCATTTTATCTCTATTTGTGGGTTTTGTGAAAGCTATCTTTACGGCGAAAAAATGGCGTTGTGTTTTGGGCTATTGTGGTGAGCTAACATAAATATATGTTGTGTTTTCGCTGTAAAACATTTTAAAAATCGGACATGTTGGCTGGATTCACAAGATGTTTATCTTTCATTTGCTTTATTGGACTTGTGATTTCATGAAATTATATTATATGATATCCCTGTGGCGCTAGGCTAGGCTATGCTAGTCAGCGTTTCTGATGAGGATGATCCCGGATCCGGGATGGGGGGTTAAAGATCGGATCCTTTTTTAAAATTTTTGCCTAAAATGACATACCCAAATCTAACTGCCTGTAGCTCAGCACCTGAAGCAAGGATATGCGTATTCTTATACCATTTGAAAGGAATCACTTTGAAGTTTGTGGAAATGTGAAATTAATGTAGGAGAATATAACACATTAGATCTGGTAGATGATAATACAAAGAAAAAACATGGGTTTTTTTCCATTTATTTTCATCATCTTTGAAATGCAAGAGAAAGGCCACAATGTATTATTCTAGCTTAGGTGCAATTTAGATTTTGGCCACTAGATGGCTGCCATCTAATGGCCAAAATCAGTGTATGTGCAACCTTTTAGACTGATCCAATGAACCATTGCATTTATGTACAAAATGTTGTATCAAGACTGCCGAAATGTGCCTAATTTGTTTATTAATACGTTTTCAAGTTCATAGCTGTGCACTCTCCTCAAACAATAGCATGGTATTATTTCACTGTAATAGCTACTGTAAATTGGACAGTGCAGTTAGATTAACACGAATTTAAGCTTTCTGCCAACATCAGATATGTCTATGTCCTGGGAAATGTTCTTGTTACTTACAACCTCATGCTAATCACATTAGCCTTCGTTAGCTCAACTGTCCTGCGGGGGGGGGGGGGGGGGGGGGCACTTTGGCCTATATCTCAATACTTATATAAGCTACAGTACTGTATCAATCAATCATTCCTTCGTTCATGTCCTTACATAGCATACCAGTCATTCATTCGTTCATGTCATTACATGACATACCAGTCATTCATGATTTGAAATGCAATCAAGCATTTTAGTTTAAAAATAAAATAACAAAGCGACTCTTGAATAATTAGCGTCAACAATAAATAAATCGTTCCATTTTGGAAATTGCTTTCACGTATGAATGCGACTGGTTTTAGTCTTTGCTGTAATAAAGGCTTTACAAAAATAAAAAAAATATTTTAATCTAACTGCAACTAAATGGCACACATAATAATTATGCAGCACTTATGCAGCACGCTCCTTACCTTCTTTTTCTTGATCTCCAGTGTTTTCCACATCTAGTCACATTTATTCCACACATCTGACTTCCCCTTTACCTCCTGAGCAACCAGTAAACATTCCCCCGTTTCGAGTTTATTTGTCATGTCCTCTGCATTAATTTTGCTGGCACGTGTTACGGTGTTCGGAGTTTGTTGATTATGATATGTTATAGGGCAGGCCCTATAACATGCGATGCATACATGTGTCACGTAAAGAGAGCAAGGGTTGAGGGAATAGGGAATGTTTTTTCTAAACAAATGAGGAATTTTGGTAACAGAACTTTTCAGTCAGAAATGGCTGTAGCCTAATTGTGTTGCAGCTTCAGCAACCCAGACAGCGCGATACACATTGATGTTCTGTGGTGGTCACTGCAGCAGGGAGGAGAAAAGACAATGGGTGCTGGTCACACAGTCATTCGCTGTCATTTTTTTAAACACAGTGAGGCAAGTCTGAGCCCGGCCCGGCACAATCAAATCAATTGCGGTCAGACTCCCTCTTGTCTTAATTATTTATTCAAACAGTTTGCTTAAAGCATCAGACAAGCTCACTGCATATAGTGGATTTGATTAAAACACATAGGATGTGTCACATCCTGATCTGTTTCACTTGTCTTTGTGCTTGTCTCCGCCTCCCTCCAGCTGTCGCCCATCTTCCCCATTATCCCCTGTGTATTTATACCTGTGTTCTCTGTTTGTCTGTTGCCAGTTCGTTTTGTTCGTGAAATCAACCAGCGTTTTGTTCCCCTGCTCCTGCCTTGTTCTGGTTTTCTTGTCCTTCCCAATTTTGATCCTTATGCCTGACCTGACCCTGAGCCTTCCTGCTGTTTTTGTACCTTACCCCACCTATACTGTATATGGAAAAAAACAGAACAGTTCGACCATTGATTGGTCGAAACAACAGACGACTCTCGGGCGACCCAGATTTTTTTCCGTAGGAGACAGCCCTAATAGCATGTCCGGGAGGGAGATATCCATGCCTCTTGGTTTGAATAACACAGTTGGTTCACTACAGCCTGGGGTTCGATCCAGTGACCAGGAGCCCCATAGGGCGACGCACAATTGGCCCAGTGCTGTCCGGGTTAGGGGAGGGTTTGGCCGGGGGGCTTTCCTTGGCACATCGTTCTTTAGCGACTCCTTGTGGAGGGCCAGGAGCCTGCAAGCTGACCTCGGTCGTCAGTCAAACGGTGTTTCCTCCGACACATTGGAGCGGCAGGCTCCCTTGTTAAGCGAGCAGTGTGTTAAGAACTAGCGCGGCTTGGAGGGTCATGGCGCGCATGTCTCGAACATAAATGGTTTATCTTAGAAACCGTCAAAGAGACACTGTGCTATACCGTAGAGCAGGGATGGGCATGCGGCCCGCAGCCCCCCTTTTGTAGGCCAGAGGACCAGTCGGGGTCTCAACTTACTGTTGAGAGTTAGAATAATAGAATACACAAGGTGCAATTTCAAAATTTGGTTGTGCATCAGCAGTCACTCAAATATCCCATTTCTGCTAAATGTTTTTAGATTGGTAAGTTAGTCTAATGGCAAGCTATCTAAACTTGTAGTAAGCGTGGTCGAATTACCAGCTGGGGTGGGGCCCTTTGATCATCAGTTATGCAAATATTTGCCTCCACCCTATGGCAAAATGTGTAGAATTGCATGAAATGAGTTAAAAAATGCCAAAATGTTCTCTCCGCCCCATGGCAAAATGTGTAGAATTACAGCAAACATGCTTTAAAACAACAACATTTGCTCTGCACCCATGGCAAAATGTGCAGAATTGTGCAGATGAGGGGGTACACAGACCCACGAGCCACTACGGCCCCTAATGATGAGCTCCGTTCCTATCCCCATCAAAGTTACCCATCCCTGCCCTAGAGTAAGACACTGCTGTTATGCCCTAGAGCAGGGATGTCAAACTCATTCCACGGAGGGCCTAAAGTCTGCAGGTTTTTGGTTTTTCCTTTCAATAAAGCCCTAGACAACCAGGTGTGGGGAGTTCCTAACTAATTAGTGATGTTAATTCATCAATCAAGTACAAGGGAGGAGTGAAAACCCGCAGACACTCGGCCCCCCGTGGAATGAGTTTGACACCTGTGCCCTAGAGTAAGACACTGCTGTTATACCCTAGAGTAAGACACTGCTGTTATACCCTAGAGTAAGACACTGCTGTTATACCCTAGAGTAAGACACTGCTGTTATACCCTAGAGTAAGACACTGCTGTTATACCCTAGAGTAAGACACTGCTGTTATACCCTAGAGTAAGACACTGCTGTTATACCCTAGAGTAAGACACTGCTGTTATACCCTAGAGTAAGACACTGCTGTTATACCCTAGAGTAAGACACTGCTGTTATACCCTAGAGTAAGACACTGCTGTTATACCCTAGAGTAAGACACTGCTGTTATACCCTAGAGTAAGACACTGCTGGTATACCCTAGAGTAAGACACTGCTGTTATACCCTAGAGTAAGACACTGCTGTTATACCCTAGAGTAAGACTGCCGTTATACCCTAGAGTAAGACACTGCTGTTATACCCTAGAGTAAGACACTGCTGTTATACCCTAGAGTAAGACACTGCTGTTATACCCTAGAGTAAGACAGTGCTGTTATACCCTAGAGTAAGACAGTGCTGTTATACCCTAGAGTAAGACACTGCTGTTATACCCTAGAGTAAGACACTGCTGTTATACCCTAGAGTAAGACACTGCTGTTATACCCTAGAGTAAGACACTGCTGTTATACCCTGTAGTAAGACACTGCTGTTATACCCTAGAGTAAGACACTGCTGTTATACCCTGGAGTAAGACACTGCTGTTATACCCTAGAGTAAGACACTGCTGTTATACCCTAGAGTAAGACACTGCTGTTATACCCTGGAGTAAGACACTGCTGTTATACCCTAGAGTAAGACACTGCTGTTATACCCTAGAGTAAGACACTGCTGTTATACCCTAGAGTAAGACACTGCTGTTATACCCTGGAGTAAGACAGTGCTGTTATACCCTAGAGTAAGACACTGCTGTTATACCCTGTAGTAAGACACTGCTGTTATACCCTAGAGTAAGACACTGCTGTTATACCCTAGAGTAAGACACTGCTGTTATACCCTAGAGTAAGACACTGCTGTTATACCCTAGAGTAAGACACTGCTGTTATACCCTGGAGTAAGACACTGTTGTTATACCCTAGAGTAAGACACTGCTGTTATACCCTAGAGTAAGACACTGCTGTTATACCCTAGAGTAAGACACTGCTGTTATACCCTAGAGTAAGACACTGCTGTTATACCCTAGAGTAAGACACTGCTGTTATACCCTAGAGTAAGACACTGCTGTTATACCCTAGAGTAAGACACTGCTGTTATACCCTATAGTAAGACACTGCTGTTATACCCTAGAGTAAGACACTGCTGTTATACCCTAGAGTAAGACACTGCTGTTATACCCTATAGTAAGACACTGCTGTTATACCCTAGAGTAAGACACTGCTGCAATACCCTAAAAAGACTCTTGCCTCTTCACATACTCCGCTTTACAGAGGCTCGTAGAAAATGTACCAAACTAGCCTGCTGGCTAATTAACTTTTGTATTTTCAAATATCAAATGGCACAGATTTTGGATCCGGGCTAGTAAAAATGGTGGTCACTAGCCAGCCAGAATCCATGGCCTGCACTCTTCCCATCCCATCACCAGGGCTGGAACAGGCAGAGGGGGGTGGAGGGGGTGAGGTGGAGGGGTGGAGGGGTGTGAGGGTGGAGGGGGTTGGGGGTGGGTGGAGTGGGTGAGTGGGGAGGGGGTGCAGGTGTCTGCATTTTGAGATAACAACCGACCCATGTCACAAAACAGAACAACAAGAAACAAAAACAAAACTTTGTGTCTCAGTTTCAATGAAACAAACAAACCCTTATCCTTTGAAGGGCTTTTGTCTTTTTTTCCAGAGCTTTTTCTATCTCTCCATCCCTGCCCCCATCTCAGGGGATGTCCAGAAAGAGAGAGAGAGAGAGAGAGAGAGAGAGAGAGACCCCCACTCAAACACAATCAGCCAGGCCACAGCTGCACAGCCATGGCTGCTAATTACATCATTCAGTAAATTATAAAGTATAGAGTGTCCTTCTGCCGTGTTTCTATGGCGAGTGGGGCTTTTGTTGTTGCTGTTGGTTTTAATGGTGAACGACCATAGTCCCACTTTGATGACTTCATCCTTGGAGTATGATTCTAGGGATAGTGTGTATACTGTACACAAGACCTGGATTTGAGGACTTTTTTTTACAAGTTGTGAATGTATTAGTGGTATTAGTGGATGTAGGAATGTTATTGGTATTATTATTGTTGAGATCCTTCAGCTGTTATTGTCTATTAATGTTCTGTATAAAGTCATGTTTAGGTTTTGTGTGGACCCCAGGAAGAGTAGCTGCTGCATGAGAAAAAGCTAACGGGGATCCTAATAAAATACAATTGAATAAAAATGGGTTAGTAATATTATCTAGGCTAAGTGGTTGTTTGAGTAGTAGTGGTCGTGTGTGAAAGGGTTTCAGCGCTCTTTTCTGGGCACAAGAGACCAACTGTAGGTGATCCAGAGAGTTATTGATTTAGTGAAAAGTGTAGGTGATCCAGAGAGTTATTGGTTTAGTGAAGTGTGTAGGTGATCCAGAGAGTTATTGATTTAGTGAAAAGTGTAGGTGATCCAGAGAGTTATTGATTTAGTGAAGAGTGTAGGTGATCCAGAGAGTTATTGATTTAGTGAAGAGTGTAGGTGATCCAGAGAGTTATTGATTTAGTGAAGAGTGTAGGTGATCCAGAGAGTTATTGATTTAGTGAAGAGTGTAGGTGATCCAGAGAGTTATTGATTTAGTGAAGAGCGTAGGTGATCCAGAGAGTTATTGATTTAGTGAAGAGCGTAGGTGATCCAGAGAGTTATTGATTTAGTGAAGAGCGTAGGTGATCCAGAGAGTTATTGATTTAGTGAAGAGCGTAGGTGATCCAGAGAGTTATTGATTTAGTGAAGAGTGTAGGTGATCCAGAGAGTTATTGATTTAGTGAAGAGTGTAGGTGATCCAGAGAGTTATTGATTTAGTGAAGAGTGTAGGTGATCCAGAGAGTTATTGATTTAGTGAAGAGTGTAGGTGATCCAGAGAGTTATTGATTTAGTGAAGAGTGTAGGTGATCCAGAGAGTTATTGATTTAGTGAAGAGTGTAGGTGATCCAGAGAGTTATTGATTTAGTGAAGAGTGTAGGTGATCCAGAGAGTTATTGATTTAGTGAAGAGTGTAGGTGATCCAGAGAGTTATTGATTTAGTGAAGAGTGTAGGTGATCCAGAGAGTTATTGATTTAGTGAAGAGTGTAGGTGATCCAGAGAGTTATTGATTTAGTGAAGAGTGTAGGTGATCCAGAGAGTTATTGATTTAGTGAAGAGTGTAGGTGATCCAGAGAGTTATTGATTTAGTGAAGAGTGTAGGTGATCCAGAGAGTTATTGATTTAGTGAAGAGTGTAGGTGATCCAGAGAGTTATTGATTTAGTGAAGAGTGTAGGTGATCCAGAGAGTTATTGATTTAGTGAAGGGTGTAGGTGATCCAGAGAGTTATTGATTTAGTGAAGAGTGTAGGTGATCCAGAGAGTTATTGATTTAGTGAAGAGTGTAGGTGATCCAGAGAGTTATTGATTTAGTGAAGAGTGTAGGTGATCCAGAGAGTTATTGATTTAGTGAAGAGTGTAGGTGATCCAGAGAGTTATTGATTTAGTGAAGAGTGTAGGTGATCCAGAGAGTTATTGATTTAGTGAAGAGTGTAGGTGATCCAGAGAGTTATTGATTTAGTGAAGAGTGTAGGTGATCCAGAGAGTTATTGATTTAGTGAAGAGTGTAGGTGATCCAGAGAGTTATTGATTTAGTGAAGAGTGTAGGTGATCCAGAGAGTTATTGATTTAGTGAAGAGTGTAGGTGATCCAGAGAGTTATTGATTTAGTGAAGAGTATAGGTGATCCAGAGAGTTATTGATTTAGTGAAGAGTGTAGGTGATCCAGAGAGTTATTGATTTAGTGAAGAGTGTAGGTGATCCAGAGAGTTATTGATTTAGTGAAGAGTGTAGGTGATCCAGAGAGTTATTGATTTAGTGAAGAGTGTAGGTGATCCAGAGAGTTATTGATTTAGTGAAGAGCGACTGATCTGGATTGGTTCTGATCATTGGTTCTGATCATTGGTTCTGATCATTGGTTCTGATCATTGGTTCTGATCATTGGTTCTGATCATTGGTTCTGATCATTGAAGGAAAAATAATCTCTTTAGGCCTTTTGACGCAGAGCACCGATCAAAGGAGCTATGCCCAAATATGGAATTCCTATTTCATCTTTATGAATTATGAATTTTATCTCTGTGATCGAAAACTGCATTTCCCCTTTTGACCAGCTCTTTCTATTGACAGTGTTTTCCTTTACAATGAAATCAGTCTTATTATAAGAGCCGTGGTCAATTACAACAGCTCAGAAAGCGACAGTAGTGTGTGTGGTTGTGTCACCTTCTCCCTACTGAACCAGGCCAGGGACTATAGTAACACTCTCCCTCTGGGCTGTATTTATTTATAACTGTTTGTAAAGGTATTTTTCAGATACCCCCCCAAAAAAAGTGCTTAAAATTTCTAATGAGATTCTTCAGCTAGGTTGAAAAGAAGAGGCAAGCCGCAGCTTCACTAACCTCTCTCGTGTCAACCTTTTCAAAAGCATCTATATTCTCACACCAGGCTCATAACTGTTGCTATGTTACCTGAATGTCAAGCAGAATGTCAAAGCGATCGTGGTGTTTGAATGCACAATGTAATGGATTATGCTTTCTCAAATCGACTGGCTGGAGACGGCAGGAAGGGCTGTTGGGTGATCTGTTTAGATGGTGGAGTGCTGGAGGCAGACAGAGACATAAATACATAGACACCAAAGCTATTTAATTCATGCATACATCCCATGTGCGTTTGATTTGTCCAATGACTTTCTAATAAAGACGGTTACAGCTGTATATTATTAGTATTATAATTATTAGATGTATTATTGTTCATAGTTTTTTTAAATAATTTTTATTATTAGCCTGTTTTCTTGTCACACATATCACTTATCAGTCTTAACTTATTGTCAGACAAGCATTCACACACTTAAAACATTTCTTACAGTACATCACATTTAATTTGGATTAATTGAAAAATGACCATAACCCACGGCCATTACAGGTATTACAATTTGCTGAAATGACTACCAAAGAGGAATTGAAAAGCCCCCACCCACATCTCCTCCATATTGC